>NW_028261389.1:15437939-15602939 GCF_051295495.1 Thamnophis sirtalis
TTATTCTCTGGATAGCTCATGTTAGTATGAGAATTTCAGCATCCTACATTGCAATCCCAGTTATTGAAAGCTGCAATTTGGCTTTTGTTGACATGTTGGGGTATTTAGATGTTAAAAGTGCTAGTAGAATCCACAGCTGGGTGAATTACTGTCATATCTTATACTTACAGCCTAACGTTGACATATAGGGCAGCCACCTTTTTTAATATAGGTAGTCCTTGACTGTTACAATTGTTTGTTTATGTTCCGAGTTACAACGGCGCTGGAAAAAAAGGGGCTTATGACTGGTTTTCACACTTATGATGTTGCAGCACCCCTATGGTCACATGATCAAAAATCAGATGCTTGGCAACTGACTCATACTTATGGCGGTTGCATTGTCCCAGGGTTACATGATTACCTTTTACAATCTTCTGGCAAGCAAAGTTAACGGGGAGGCCAGGTTCCCTTAGCAACCATGTTACTAACAGAACAAAGGCAGTGGTTCACTTAACAACTGTGGCAAAAAGGTTACAAAATGAAGCAGAACTCACTTAACAACTGTCTCACTTAGCCACAGAAATCCTGGACTCCAGTGTGGTTGCAAGTCAAGGACTGCCTGTATCTAACATGTCCTCTTAGCCAAGAAATGCTTCTGCCACCTGTTTGTGTTCTAGTTGTCCATCATCTTGTAGGAATATATTCAATCTATTTTCAGAGGATGACAACAAAAAGTAACCTTTTTCCAATTAAATAAGTTATTTGGCCCTGGCCTATTGTTAGCCCCGTTGGCCACCATCTTCAGCATTGTTCTACTCTTCAAACCAGAAATGATTCTCTAATCCCAGATTTATGGAGTATTGCTGCCTCCAAGATATGACATTGTCTTCTCAAGGTGATTTCAATCCAGAGAATTGGCTGTCTTTTATTAAAGTAAAACCTTTTTGCCTCAACCTATCTGTTTGTAACACTGAGATTAGTGTTATTCAACCTCTGCTTTGTGTATCTATGAGTTGAGTTCATGTACTCATTGAATTAATGTATAATTCCTTGTACAATGGGAGTAGGTCATCTCCCCGCAGCGGATTCCCGCTACTGTAGCTCCATCCCTGCTGATGTCTCCAATGGTATTTCGTCAGACTGCCCCACAGCTGCCAAAACCAAGTGAAAGTGGATGGCTGAATCAAGAAAGCACTTCTGGATCATCAAACCTTCTTCTGTCTCTTCAGAACTCAGAAGCAACCATCCCAAAGAGCAGCCCACTAACCAAGTTACAGCTACAGGAAACGCTTCTGCATCTGATTCAGGTGGGACATCCTCAATTCTTAGCCACCTATATCTTCTGTTGATTATGGTGTTTGGTCAAAAGATTTGGAGTGAAAGCAAACGGTGCATCGGTTGTACAATGTAGTCGTCTTACTGCTATCGTTAGTTAGATGCTACAATGGAATTACAATGCAGTTATAACACTGCTAGTTGTTAACACAGAAAATTCTTCCTATATTGAAATCGACGGTTGGTTTTAGAAGTCCACATATTCCTATTATGTGTTCTCTGAGAGTAGCTAGAAAACATCGTTTGATTGGTCTGTAACTGCTTGATGAGGGCGAAAACGGCCTCGCCCCCTCCTGGAAACAGATCGTTTCTGAACTTTTGGTTGGCCTGTTGGGGCCATTTTTCACCCTCCCCACCCTCCGGAGGCTTCCCTGAAGCCTGGGGAGGGCAAAAAAACCGGCCCCAACAGGCAACTGGAGGTTCATTCCCAAATTTCCGGTTGGGCCATTGGTGCTGTTTTTCGCCCTCCCCAACCTATGGAGGCTTTCCCGAAGCTTGGGGAGGACGAAAGCGGCCTCCCCCAGCCCTCCAGAAGGACGAAAAATCAGCTGGCTAGTGCGCGCATATGTGCCGAAGCTGATGGCTGGCATGCCAGCAAATATGGCTCTGTGTGCCCCAAAGGTTCTCCATCAGGGCCCTAGGCTTGAGTTGTTATATCTGGGCTGCAAAATGTTTGATGATCCCTATATGGTGGCAGCAGAGAGTTATATAACATTTTAACTTAAATCCGGATTTTTGTAGCCTGTCTATGATAGATATACTATTCCTCTGTGTTTTATTTAACATATTCACAAATGTTATTTTTGTAAAAGGGTATTTATTTATTAAATTTATATGCTGCTCACCTTACTGTCAGGTGACTGGGTAGCTTACAACATGATAGATTAGGGGGGGGGAAATCACATGGGTTATTTGTCTGATCTTTGTGTGACATTTGCCAGGGTTTTTTTTTCCTTAGCATTTGTAAATATCTGTATGCGGTTTAAATCAGCAGTCATCAACTGCGAGAACGTTTCGGTGGTCTGCAGAAAAATTATTTGCTTTTATATTGCACCAAATTCTATTTATCTTTTTAAAAAGTTCATATTCGTGGTCCGTGGGATTTAAAATTATGAATTTAGTAGTCCCTGAGGTCCAAAAGGTTGGTGACCCCTGGTTTAAATAATTAATGTTGTTTTCCACCGAGTGTCTATTTAATTTGTTTTCCATGTGTATAAAGTGTGTGTGTTTTAGGGCTACCCTATCGGAGCTGCCAACATCCTGATCCTCCAGAGTTTGTTTGTTTTTAAGTGACATTATGATTTCCTTCAGATTCTTTTTAATGTGTTTGTGTTTTCAGAATGACGACAACTTCCTAAACGTCATCTACGATGCTTATCTCGGCAGCGTGGGAAAAGCGGCATTGAAAAAGCCCATCTGAAGCATCACATTTTAATTAAATGTAGCCTTGTTTCCATGTTTGGAACAGCAACCGAACGGAAGAGGTTTTTAAACCTCCCGCAAGACTTTTAAATTATCTTCATTGGAAGCGTATCTTGTTCGAAGAAATTAGTCAATGGGATTATTAGTGCCTTCTTGATTACAGTGTGAAAACAACATCAAGATAACTCATATTGTGGTTCCTTTAAAAAAAAAAAGGTGTAGATTCCACAAAAGCCACTGCTTTCATTAAAATAACAAAAAAACAGCATAATGATGTCGTCTGGAAGCTCCTCCCCTTTCATGCGTGTATATATCATGATGCGTGTACCCAAGACCTGTGTTGCATCAGGGCTTTTTTGTCCCCTTTTGCTTCCCACCTGGATGCCACCTCATTTGGAGGTATGCTGGCTTGTACAAAGTTCGATACGATTGCTTGGTTTTTTTTAGATTTTGTGGGTTTTTTAAATGCACTGTATAATGGCTATTAATTATGTGGGTACCAAAAGGCCCTGCATGCTTCAAAAACCTATTCAGAGAAGCGCTTCAAACTTCATAGGAACGCAAAACCTACTTGCTATTTGTTAAGGACATTTCGTTCTTTTCCCAGGCTTCTGCAAAGGGGGCGGGGGGGGAGGATAACGTTTTAAGGCGGGGGTCCCCAAACTTGGCAACTTTAAGACTTGTCGACTTCAACTCCCAGCATTCTCCAGCCAGCATAGTTGCTGGGTGGCACAAGGTCTGAAGGCTTCTTCTGAATTCTTTTTGGAGTATGCACATTTTGCTGGGAAAGGCCTGTTGCTAGAAGTCACGAGTTTTTCTACTTTGAACTATTTAGAAAGGATAAATACAGAATACATATTTATTGGCCACCAGGTGGCAGGATAGGTCTGTTGTTTTGTTGTGTCTACTTTTAAACAGATGATTTCTACCAGAGCATCAGCGAGAGCTGCGGATTTTATTTTCTATCAACTGAACTACCAGCAAGTTGTTCAGAAATCAGCAAAGTGTACTTGATCTTAAGGTGATTTCTTAAAGGTAGGGCTCCCGCAGATGGGCTGCACAAATCTGGAGGGCAGCAAACCATTTAATAAAACTTTAACTCTTTGATAGCATTGAGGTATTATTTGGATGTTGTGCCCCAGATCTCAAGTAAAGATAATGAATGCATATAGTACAGCAGCCTTGTTAACACATTTGAAGAACTCTAGGCTAGACTCTAAGTCCGTGATGGCAAACCTATGGTATGCGTGCCGAAAGTGGCACACAGAACCATCTCTCTGGACACACCAGCCATCACCTGTTGCTTTTCCAGGTTCCAGCATGCACATGTGCACTGGTCAGCTGGTCTTTGCGTGCACATGCGTGCAAGAAACTGGAATACCAGGTGATTGGCGCTCCCGCATGTGCGTCTTCCGGTTTGCAGTGCATCCCCGCATGCATGCGCGTGCTCCGTTTTCAGCACTTGGTGCCGAAAAGGTTTGCCAACACTGCTCTAAGCAATTCTTTTTGTCATATCACTTTAGTATTTCATGAATGGACACCATCTGGCTCTATCCCCTGGAACTTGGTACCTTAACTGGAATGTTATTTTCATGTTTTTAAAATGGTGCTCATATTATGAGTTACGGCAAAGGAGAGAAGGTTTATGGCTACCAGATCCAGGCATCGTAAAAGGGGTACAGAAAACTTTAACTGGATTTTTCAGTCTCGATCTGATAGCTCTAAGAAGATTAGGGTGAGATTTATTACCGTAGTAAATTTATATGCCATGATTCCAAGAGGCCACAGATATTTATGTTTGTTATTCTGTGTTTTATGAGAGCTCGCCAGTTGTTAACGTATCTGAAAGACAGAGTCACTTAAGAGAAATACAACATTCCCATTTAAACTATAGAGTTTTTTAAAGACATCATTTGGATTATGTCAAGTGCAGTGAAGCCCAAATTTATCCACATAAATGAAAGACGTAAGATTGTTCTCTTTTAAAAAAAAAAAAAAGAAAGAAATTTTAAGTAGGTCCTTTCTATTTTATAATGATTATAAATTATAACTGTTCAAAAATAAACTTGTGGTTTCCACTAGCCCTACTTTGTAACGTATAAAGCTGTTGCCTTCCATTTGCATTGAATTATAACTCCCAAACTTCCCAGCCTCTACAGGGATGGGGAGCCACGGTCCTTTTAGGACGTGCGGACTTCCAACTCCCAGAATTCCTGAGCCAGTCATTCTGGGAGTTGCCATCCACAAATCATAAAAGGAATGTAAAAGTTGTAGCAAATATATCCGGAGGAACTGTGAGAAATAGGCCGACACCTGTCTGAAATTCTTTTAAGGGATGGCTGCATTGTTTTAAATTATTAAAACCACGACAAAGAATGAATAGTTTCATTTTTTTTATTGTATTGTTCCATGAACAGATGGGCAATGGTTTGGTGACCTATTTGTAAGGAAAATAAAATGAAGAACAAATATGTTTGTGTCATCTCATTTCTGCATTGTGCTTTCTGAGATTTGTCATTTTCAATATTTAGTTTAGTTCTTTTTAAATATACTAGAAATAAATCCAATACCCACAGGATAAAGTATTACCCAATTTAGTACACTTCTTTTGAAGGGAGGTGTGCCTACAAGTTAGTCTTGTCTTCTGGTAGTCTCCTGGACAGGTCCCTACAGTTTTCATAGCAAGATTTTGGAAGTGGTTTGCCCTTTCCTTTACCTTTCTAGAGCTGGGGGAAAATGACTGGTCCAAGGTCACTAGTTGGGTTGATGCCTAAGCTGGGACTAGACCTCATAGTCTCCCAGTTTCTTGGAGCCTTAATCTCTGCATCAAACTGGCTCTATAGTTTACTTTAAGGCAAAGGCTCCCCGTGCTAATCGTTCCCGACTCTAGGGGGTGATGCTCATCTCCGCTTCAAAGCCAAGGAGCCAGCGTTGTCCGAAGACATCTCCGTCGTCATGTGGCTGGCATGACTAAATGCCGAAGGCACACGGAACGCTGTTACCTTCCCACCAAAGGTGGTTCCTATTTTTTCTTCTTGTATTTTTTACGTGCTTTCGAACTGGTAGGTTGGCAGAAGCTGGGACAAGTAACAGGAGCTCACTCCATTATGCGGCACTTGGGATGCGAACCACCGAACTGCCGACCTTTCTGATTGAACAGCTCAGCGTCTTAGCCACTGAGCCACCACGTCCCCATAGTTTTACTTTAAATGTTTCTAAAATCTGAAATCAATTATTCATTCTGCTTGTCAGTTTGTAAATTATTTACTGAGAATGAATGGAAGCTCCCTATTAGGAAAATAAGAGTCTTCTTTATGAATTGAGTCACTATTCATTGAGTCATTATTAAGAATAGCTTTTGTTAGTACTAAGATGTCAGAAATTCCACACAGAATTTCTAAGAGTGGAAAAATGACGAGAAGATGACAGGTGTCCTGTTCCAGAGGGGGAAAAAACTACAACCGAGAAATCCTGGGCACTCCATTTTAGGAAGGTGGTTGAGATGCAGAGGAGAACGAGCAACAAGCTTAGAAGGAAAGGTGGAGGTCTTAGATAGTTCAGCCTGGAGCAGTAAAAATTATGTAGAAGACAACAGAATTATTCATTCCAGAAGACACTGGTGGGCTGCTGTGCGGTCGTGCGGGTTCGGGCGAACCCTTAGCTTTGATCACTGGCTGGGCCCGCCCACCCGCCCTTGTGTTAAGCCCGTGATGGAGAACCTATGGCACATGTGCCACAAGTGGCACACGGAGCCCTCTCAGCTCCCCCGTGCATGTGTGTGTGCCTCCCGCTGATCAGCTGATTTTCAGGTCTGCTGTGCATGTGTGTGGGGCAGAGTGCATGCAGGAGATGCATATGCATTTGTGGGGGGGGTGCAGCACCCCCCCCCCATGGCCAATTTTTGGTCCTGGAAGGCCTGCTAGGCCCAAAACAGGGCATGGGGAGCAGCACATATGTGCGGGGGAGCGGAAGCGAGGAGGTGGTCTTGCGCACGCATTACATTATAACCAGCTAAGTTTCGTGCCACCCCTGCTTTACTAACCGAAGCTGCCTGAGTTGATTATCTGCTTCTTTGAAGCTTCATTTCCCTCCCAAAGGGGCACATGTGAGCAAAGATAACACACGCACTCACGCGCTCACAACCAGCGAACCGTTTGTGAACATAAGTGCAGCCCACCTCTGAGAAGACAAAACATGAAACAAAAGTGTTTCAATTGCAAGGAAGCAAATTTGGGTTGAGGAGAGAGGGGGGGGAAAACTCTGAAGGTACGAGGGTCACTGAGCGACATGCTTTTTAATACTAGAGCAAATGGAATATATTATATCTTTCTAAAATAGCAGTTAGACTTATATACCGCTTCATAGGGCTTTCAGCCCTCTCTAAGCGGTTTACAGAATCAGCATATTGCCCCCAACAACAATCCGGGTCCTCATTTTACCCACCTCGGAAGGATGGAAGGCTGAGTCAACCCTGAGCCGGTGAGATTTGAACAGCTGAACTGCAGAACTGCAGTCAGCTGAAGTAGCCTGTAGTGCTGCATTTAACCACTGTGCCACCTCGGCTCTAAAAAATATTTCATTCTGAGAAATGAGACTCTGAATTAAATCTCAACGTTGGCAATGTTTAAAAACCTCCAACTGAGAATCTACCACCTCCCTAGGCAGACTAAATATATATTGATAAATATTGTCAGTAACTCTCCATTCATTCACTGCTATCAACTTCCCATGAAATTGTTGGCTGAAATGATTAGGAATAGAAAATTCACAGAAACCATAGAGCCACAGGTTGCCTGCCATTGCTGAATCATCTTACCTTGGGCATTGGGCATAACAAAAGGGAAAGTTTAAATTATTAGACTTTACATTATAAATCAGATGAGACTTGCCATTGATCAATTCTATCAGCGAGTACCAATTTTAGAGAAGTATTAGAAGACAGGAAAGACCCAATAGTGGCCCCATTAAATTATGGTTTCATGAATAAATCTGTTGAAGTAGCTTTTTTATTTGTTTGTTTGTTTACACATTTTAGTTTATTTGGAATAATCCAAAAACAAAACTAAATACATGTAATATTTTTACAAAAACCCATAAAAGGTAATTTTTTCTACAGCCTAGATTTTTAGATCTAAGAAGGGAAAGGTTATTTGGTCTTAATGTGTACCCATGCAGAAAATTCACTCTTACAGGATAATCCTGGATAGTGCTCATATTGCTTCTGCCAAATTTCTCCAAAGAAATATTATTCTAAGGATTCTGAGAAGTCAATTAGAATGTCATCAGCAGTTCCTTCCTATTCTTGTTTATTTAGGAAATAACCTGCTTCATCTTCTGTTCTCAAAGACATACTTGTAATAACTTTGTTGCCTGCCGCTGAAAAAACTCCAGTCTTTTTTTAAAGCTATATTTATGGGCAGCTTCCAAAATTAAAATCCCTTATCTTCATTTTCCTAATCTCAGTGAACACAGAACATTCTTTGCATAAAAGGAAATAAGTTTAGCTGCCTTGGAAGGAAAGTATTGTATCTATAACAAATATTGTATTATGTATTTCCAAAGATTAGAAATGACAGTCTTATATCAAATAAAAAATTAGCCCTGGGTACATTGAGGCTTAAACTTTATCAGATTTATTGTGCAGCAAATTTGCAAAACGAACCAGTATATGAGTCGTTAAACTCCATAGCAAGATTTACAAATTCTTGCCCTCTGTAGGGAAGATTATCCATATAGTGATCTCAATGTCAGATTCAAATGTACATAATATAGATGAATTGCTAATGATTGTTGGCAACGTATCTTCATACGTAATTTTTTTTTAATGTCAAGCTTTATAACTCAGGTCCTCAGCATCAAGTCGAGTGTGAACCGACATGTTTAGAGTTTGAACTAGTTACTTTATTGTCTCTGCCTATAATACAGGAATCTCCCAAGACTGGCAACTTTCATCTGGGAAATACCAGATAAGACACAAAGGCATTCAGGTCCTCTCTTGTGTTTTATGTAACGAGTCTGAACCACTTCTCTGCTTGAACCCCAGTTTTGATAATTGGTCTCCTACAACATCTCCATAAAATGTATTGTAAAATATTTTCGATGCAGTTGAGGATCAACAGCTTGATAGATAAGGTGACTATGGAAATAAAAGAAAAATTATCAGTTTCCAAAGTATGGCAAAAATAACATAGACATAGAAATTAATAACAGTATATTTTTCATTGGCCAAGGTATATGTAGTGGTCTACTACATCTAGTTCTTCTCCAGATATTTTTTTTTTCTTTCTTTGGTGAATTTATTAAACATAACGATTCTTTTTCAGGTTTATTTTTAAGCCAGATGGTTCTCCTACTTTGTGTAGTTTTGTATGTATTTTTGTAACTCTTCTTAAGAGAATAATGTCATCTACGAATCTGAAATGATTTAAAGTTGATTTAACCACTGATTTTTATTTCATCTTTGCCCAGACTAATCTGCGAAATACTTCTTTAATGCAGGGTGAGAAGATGCTAGATGATAATGTATCACCTTGTCGTACACCTCGTTCTGTGTAATTGATAATGCTAATGTAACTCCAGGATATATTACTCATACGTTCAGGCTCATACTTCAGGTGAATGGTATTTCTACTGTGAACTTCCTTAAAACAATATTGGAAAACAGGCACCTGAATCAGGCATCAGAAAAATTCTATGTTCTTATAGTGAAACGTATAACAAATGAAGACAAAAAATAATAACTATAATACAGCATTAACTATCTCATGATTTTATTTCCTATTAAGGAAGTGAATTCCAAGGCATGTGAACTCCTATAAATGAAGCTTGCCATTCAGATGTGGGCCTTCTTGAGATGTTCTTGAACACCATAGTTCAAAGGCTCAATTCTTTGGCGCTCAGCCTTTCTTATGGTCCAACTTTCACAGCCATACATTGTAACTGGAAAAACCATAGCCTTGGCTATAAACACTTTCGTTGGCAGTGTGATGTCTCTGCTTTTTAGTAGGCTGTCTAGATTTGCCATAGCTTCCCTGCCAAGTCTAAAAAGCCTTTATTTAAACTTTCCATTGTCTTTCTAAATCTTCTTTTCCAAAGTCATCCCAACTTTGAAGTTATTTTTGCAAAGGACTGTTTCAGCGATTTCCAACTCAACCCCCACTTTGTTTAGATTTGCCCAGTTCAAATGTCTTAAAAGTTTCACTTCAAAGTGGAAAACCCAGAGTAGATATTAATTATATTAGAGCTCCCTCTTGTGCTTTCACAAAAAAAATCTGATACATTCATAAAAAATTTAACAGATGATATTCAAATTAAACCAAGCTGGTTCCAAGACAATGAACTAAAATTTATTATTTATTACCCCGCATTTATTATTTTTATATATTATGTACTTGTGTCCTGTCTATTATTTTTACAAATAATTCAAATTCTAACATATCCATCACATCTTCCTCCTATTTTCCCCACAAGAACAACCCTGTGAAGCGATTTGGGTTGAGACAAAGTGGCTGACCCAAAGTCACCCAGCCAGCTTTCATAATACAAATAGGATAATAATTAAAATAAACTGTTTTGAGATTGGTAAGATCCTTATTTGCATAACTACAGTATATAAAATGTCCAGTTTTTTTTATATCCAAGTTTCTCTTTGGGTTTTTCAGGAAAAAATGAAAAATAGCAAATCAAATCAAAGCTACACTATCTGCTAAAAAGATTCCTGCAGTGTTGGCCAAAAGTTTGTAGTTCTGAAACTGTTAAAAATAATTAAACAATTGATCAGTGATAAAGGAAAAAGGAAAAAGAGTCAGAAAAGGCTGTTCTCTTGAATTCTCTTGAAAGTCTAAACTGCTAAATTCCTGAATTAAAGAGAAAAGTTCCAAAATTTAAAGCAGATATAAGGAAAAAGTAAGATTATTCCGTGAACTAAGCTTTAATTAAAACCTGAAAATTCAGATTGGCTGATCCTCGTTGGTCACTAAGCCAAGTTGGTAAAGCCATGAATGGTTTTCAGAGAAAAGTATAATCTTGAGGATTTAAAAATTTTCTCGGCTCAGCCTTATCGCTCCTCGGAAGAAAATGGCTCTTCTTCCAAGTTTCTGACAGTTAATAATAATGATGAATGGTTTTTTTCTAATCAGGAAAAAAAAAGGCGGAACAGTTTCTCCTTTATCTCCAACAAGTTGCCATTTTGAGTCTCCCTTGCCATCGATTTCTTAGTATACATTACATTCAGTCCAATCTGCTTTGAAAATTGAGTTTTTCAGGCCTTAACAGCAATCTATCATGTGAGGGGTTGTTTTTTTTAAAGTTAAGCTGACATCAAGGTAGCTAATTATGCATGGAACAAGTTTCTGTCTTATTGCTCCTCAAAGTTTGTGAGGACCTTAAAAGAGTATCAGTTGTCTTAGGGTGATGAGCTATTGGGACGCCTAGGACAGGTGGGCTGGGCCTGTGCTAGGCCTCCCAGGGCCTCCCCCATTCTTCAGGCAGCTTGTGCCCCACGTAACAACCCGCACCGTTCAGTGGTGGAATTCAAAAATGTTTTACTACTGGTTCTGTGGGCGTGGCTTGGTGGGCGTGGCAGGCTTGGTGGGCATGGCAGGGGAAGGATACTGCAAAATCCCCTCCGGATCAGCTGGGATTTGGGAGGCAGAGAATAGATGCAGGCGGGGCCAGTCAGAGGTGGTATTTACCGGTTCTCTGAACTACTCAAAATTTCCACTACCGGTTCTCCAGGACTGGTCAGAACCTGCTGAATACCACTTCTGGTTCCATCTCAGGGACAGAGACACAAGCCATAAACACAAATATAACATATAATATATAACCCCACAGCTGGATCTATGGTGTTGCTGTTTCCCAATTACTGTAATGCTGATGACATATCTAGTTTAATGCATGCCACATTAAAACCGAGTTCCCACACACTCACTATTTCCTCTGGTTGCTTATCAACCACTGGGAATGGGCAGGGATGGGGGTCATTAAGCAAGGAGATCACATGTTCACATTGCTTAATGATCCTCATGACTTGCAACTATATATATGTATGTATGTGTGTGTGTGTGTGTGTGTGTGTGTGTGTGTATGTATGTATGTATGTATGTATGTATATGTGTGTGTGTGTATGTATGTATGTAATATATATATATATATATATATATATATATATATATATATATATATATATATATATATATATATATATATATATATATATATATATATATATATATATATATATATATATATATATATATATATATATATATATATATATATATATATATATTACAACCCACGGTATGCCCAAATATGGGAGGAAGATCACTACTTCCATTCTCTGTCCTTCGGCTCGTCACAAGAGACCATCCAGACAGAAACCCAATATTTTTTACTGTTGCCTTTTTGTACAAATATAACATATATACACACACACACACACACACACACACATATATATACACACACATACATACATACATACACACACACATACATACATACATACATACATATACACATACTGTCTGTCTGTCTGTCTGTCTATATCTATCTATCTATCTATCTATCTATCTATCTATCTATCTATCTATCTATCTATCTATCTATCTATCTATCTATCTATCTATCGGATCTAGAGCAGGGCTGCCAAACTCACGGCCCGTTGCCCGGATACATTACATGCTGGCCACACCCCTGCCCAGTTTAGTGAAGGGAAAAAAAGTCCTGATGCTGCCGTGACAACGTGAGTTTGACAACCCTGATCTAGAACATTTCTTCATTAGTTACCTGAATGGGATAGTATAATAGCTTCTTTCAAGAGTAAGACAAGGAGGGAAGCAAATTTAGAGATGCAGGTTTTTTACCACAGCATTTAATTTCTTTAGCAAATATCACTCGTGGTATGAAATAATGAAATGAAATGAGATGAGATGAAATGAAATTCTAACTAGTGTAAGCATATTTTCCTCACATAGTTCAGTTTACCTCTGTTAAGCAATTTGTTACATCTTTGCATACAGTATCCTGCAGTTTTAAGTATGGGATTAAATTGCTGCTATTGCAGCTGCAGAAGGGGCTATTTTATCTACTTGACCCAAGTTGTTGGGTCAAGTAGATAAAACGCCCAACACACTAAGCCATAGAGCCGTTTGTTTACCTGTATGTTTAGGAATCTAGTCATTCCAATTTCTGTACTGTGATTATGGCTTAAGAAGTTGTGCAAATCTAGGCAGTTGTGGCTTATCTAATCACACAATAGATTAACAGAACCTAGCTATTGTCACTTTGTGTGTTTTGCTGTCAATAAACCATTACATTCGCTACTCTTCCATTACACCCATGGTAGAAAATGGTGTCCTTTCCCAGCTATTTTATGTAACAATTCCATATCTTTTGTGATGCATCTTGTGGATCAGACCACTACAGCCAAAGCAGCTTTCCTGATATGTATATGTGGATGACTGGCCTTAAAGGTTACATTTCCAATCTGATGATGATGATGATGATGATGATGATCGTATATTTTAAGAAGGTACTTGGTTGATACCTAGGATGCTGGCAGCAACCCGTATCAACTATTAGCACCAGTCAATGGTATTTGTGATGCATTTTTGAATGTTCAGTTGACTGAGTTTCATGTTAAATGAATAAAAGAGATAATAATAATAGGCACCTTGGGTGCAGTCCTAAAACAACTGGAGCACCACTTGAACACCATAGGCATTGACACATTTGCCATCAGTCAGTTGCAGAAGGCGGTTTTACTTGGCACTGCTTCCATCCTGCAACAATATCTGTAACACCATCAAACATCCAGATTTGCCTATCCCAGGTCCTTGGTAAGGACTCGATAGGTAGACAAAAATGCCAAACCCAGACTGAACATCTGGCTGACTGTGCGATGATTAATGATAATGATAATATGAGATTTGGCAATTATTCCCTCGGGACAATAAGGCACCAGTTCTCAACCTGTGATGCACAGACCACTGGGGTTTACAATGTCATTACAGGGTCCTCGAAGACTTGAAACAATATTACTATTTAAATCTTGAGATAAATCTTGGGGGCTCGTGACCACAAAAGTTATTTAACGGGGGCCCGTGATGAAGAAAATGTTGAGAACTACTGGTTTAGGGCAAAAATATGCCTCCTTGATCCTTTTGGAGGAGACTTTAAGAATTACTTCAAGCCGGAGGATCACATTTAGAAATACATCTGCTGTTATTCAGATAGTTATTAGTATTCATGCAGATAATTCATAGATATTTAGAAAGGCCCACTTTGAATCCCTTTGTATTTTCTCCATTGTGCATGGGCTTTCAATTTCTTTGGTACTCACATCTCATTACCATGACTTTTCTTCCTCCCTTGCAAAAGACGGACGAGGACACGAAATGAGAAGGCTTTCAAACTGATGACTCCCTGACTCCTTGGATGCTTCCCACTAACTCTGCCTCCTGCTGGGATTCCTTTCTTCTCCATTCAGCCTTTCAGACACTTTTCAAAGTACAAAGCAGGGCAACTGGTGCACACCATTTTTTAAAATTAATGTTCCTTTTCACTGTAAATGAGCTTGCATGAAAAAAACGGGGGAGAAAGCAAAACAGATCCTGTCTTTTGTGCCACGTGAAGAGATGGCGCAGAATAACAATTTCCACTGTTGTGGAAGAGCAGGTGCATCAATCTGTTGTAACCCTGCACAAAGGATGTTCAAACATCATGCTAAATAAACCTAGATGAGTAGCTCAATGCTACCCATCTGCATATCCCCACCCCATTTTTGCATACACCAAAACACCCCCAAATTTGAATTTGAATTTCCTTTATTTGTATGCCGCCCTTTTCCCTGGGGGGACTCAGGGCGGCTCACAATTCAAAAAGGGAGGGGGGGAAAGACAAACAGTATTCCAATATGGAAACAATACAACATATTAAAAGAAAGCACAACAGTCACACAATTCGGGTGGGGTTGGAATCTTAACCCCAGGCCAGTCGGGACAGCCAGATCTTCAAAGCGGCGTGGAAGGACTGGAGGGTGGTGAGGGTCCGAATCTCCACGGGGAGTTCGTTCCAGAGGGTCGGAGCAGCCACCGAGAAGGCTCTCCTCCGGGTAGTTGCCAGTTTGCACTGGCTAGTAGATGGAATTCGGAGGAGGCCTAATCGATGCGATCGTATCGGTCTAGTGGAGGTAATTGGCAGTAGGCGGTCTCTCAAATACATTAGCAATATAGCAGTAGCAATAGCAGTAGACTTATATACCGCTTCATAGGCCTTTCAGGCCTCTCTAAGCGGTTTACAGAGAGTCAGCATATTGCCCCCAACAATCTGGGTCCTCATTTTACCCACCTCGGAAGGATGGAAGGCTGAGTCAACCCTGAGCCGGTGAGATTTGAACCGCTGACCTGCTGATCTAGCAGTAGCCTGCAGTGCTGCATTTAACCACTGTGCCACCTTGGCTCAGTGGCATTGCATTACTGAACTTTTAAATTATTTTTTTGGCAATGTAAGAGGCAAAATAGTAAAATATGTAAAATGTGAGTCATTAATTAGGGTTTTGATTGGGCCAGTCATGTCAAATGGTGGAATATTCTTAGGAAAACAGGAAGCCCAGTACATCTTATTGTCTTCATGCAAAACCTGTACAGTCTAGATAAAACATGGCAAAACAGACTGCTTCTTGTTGGCAAAGAAATGAAACAACACCGTCTGCTCTCATTATTCATTCAACCTGTATGTTGGGTACATTTTCTGGGATGCTGGACTGGAAGATGAGGATGGTTTTAAATAATCCGGAACCTGTGTTATGTTTATGATGCCACTCTGATAGCTGAAAATGTAAATGATTCACAAGCTCTAATAATAAAAAAAAAATCAAGGAGCACAGTAAAAAAAAATGAGTCCATAATGCTGAGAAACATGGAAGGACAGAAAAAGGGATATGGTTCTTATATTGTGGTTTTTAATGTTGTAAGCAGCTCAGAGTGTGTGAGTTGGGCTTGGGGAGGGCGAAAAATGGGCCTACCGGAAGTTCTAGAAGGCCGGAAACAGGCCTGTTCTTGCCTCCAGAGGCCCTCGGGAGCCCGGGGAGGCCATTTTCACCCTTCCGGAGGCTCGAGCAAAACCTCTGGAGCCTGGGGAGGGGAAAACACACACATACCCGCTGTGGTGCAGGAGGTCGACTATGCCATGCCCAGCATGGCCATGCCCACCCAGCAACTGGGCAGAGAACCCCTTGTTGAAATGTTTGAAGCCTTTCCCTGCTTTGAGGTTTTGTAGTTCAGAGTTGGTAGTTCTGAAGATAGCATCTTGCTCCCATTTCCACCCTGTGTGTGACAGATAGGTTGTTTCACACATCCCCAGAATGTCCAGTAATTTTACAAGTCTAGTGGTAGAGGGTCATTGCATGTGCTAATTCCCTCTGGCTTCTAAACTAATTAAAATTATGGTATCACCCTGTTTTTGCATTGATGTGTCTGCTTTCATAGTTTACAGTCCACCAGCTTTTTTTCCTGAGGGGAACCCCAAAGCAGCGAACAATGCGGCAGAAAACAATATAATACAAAATGTCAGGATAATGATCAATACTGTGAGCCTGACCTAAATTCTCTCTTTTAATCAGTCTGTCCTGGGTAATAGGATTTGGGGTTCAATATATTTCATATTTTCCATGGTGATGGGAAAACACTAGAAGCCAAGAAATAAATTGGATTCAAAGAACAGAGCAGGGAATATAGTACAGGTCCAGTAGGTAACACAAGACAAATCCTTCCATGAAATTGGGAGCTAAGGATTCTTCGGTGGGATCAAAAGTCAGGAGGGAGGGTTTGTTTAAAGTTGTGAAATTGTGATGCCATGCTGCTTCAAAAAAAAAAAAGACTTAAAGTTGGCCAGTTCTGGGCTCTGAAAGGACAGATTGATGCATCGTGTCTCCAGAAATTAGAGTAATCCTGGCTGATTTTATCTCAGCCCAGTTCCTTAAATCTGCAGCTGCTTCTGGTATATGAGGGGATTAAAAGGCCGGCAGTGGATTATGTATATCCTGTGGCTTTTGCTGTTTACGGAGTTCCCCTTCTAGTCTGCCATTTCTACAGGACATGGATACTAGCCTCTCTTTGATACCTTTCATAGCTATGGAGCAGAGCATTTCTTGAGATCCAACCCAGAAGGTTCTAGTGGTCTTCCCAGGAAGCTGTTGCCCGTCCTGAAAAGAGGGAGGAGAAGAGACACAAGGATAAAAGCATGAAGGGTTAGATGCTTCTACATCTACCCTGATTCAAGCTTCATTCCCAGCAAACCATGATGTTGGAGACTCGCTTTCTGGTGCCAGGGACAACTTAAAAGGAAAGAAATGGGGTAAACATTCTGTCTATGCAACTGATTTTGCTGCCGATAATTATTGGGACACAGAGGATGCTCCTGTGGCTTTTCTTCTCATTCAGCTGCCTCCTGCCCTTCTCAAGGCCCCAAACGAAAATACCATTTGAAACGTAAGTGGCCTACATTTTTTTTATCTGTTTCTATTATTTATGCCATTTAGCTCTTCACCCTTTAAAATCTCTCGGCGCTGCTATTTTATACCCCATTTCCTAACCAGCCCTTTTGCTCAACACCCACGTTTTCCTGTTGTATAATATAAAAGCCATCTTTTGCTATCAGGATTTCTTCCCTGTACATATATTTTCGCTCCTTGAACAGGTGTGGGGCTTCTCAATCCCCTCCCGACTTGTTTTTCTGCCCCCACCTCAAAAGGGCCATTAGAGTCGATGCAAACATTTTACTTACAATTATTCATATCTTATTAAAACCATCGTTTTAATTGAAGAACAGCTGGCACAAGCTTCTCTGTTGGTTTGCATTTTGAAGGTTGCAAGCTTGACCAACTCAAGGGGGGGAAAAAAACCCTGCACATTTGTTTTGGCTTGTATAGAATTGCTGAACTGTATAAAACAGCATAGGAAGAAAACTAAGCCTAGTAAAATGAGGAGAATTAAAGGAAGCCCTTATAGACCCCCATATTCAACCTATAGTCACAAGCGGAGTGAAAATGTTAGATATGAATCCGGGGAGAAGTTATACATACTTTGGGCAAATTGTGATTTAAGCAAATTTGGGCAAAACCATGTCCCTGCTTAGAACTAACCAAGGCACAAATTGATAGCCAGAGGTCTATTTTTGAATCACCAATAACCAAGTTAAGATAGGGTATTAGACCCAAAGCACTGGAATTGATGAGGATTTTGCATCTTTTTGAGGTGTCTGTTCTGTCCAAACATTTACTTTTTCTTCTTCTTTTCTCTTTGTTTATTCCTGGCTGGGTTCTTCCCGTCTTCTGAATGTGGGCAATGGCTTAAAAAGAACCTTTCCCTCACACCAGTCTGAGGGAAGGAAATAAATGCTTTTCTCTCAGCAGTTTTCTCAGCTGCTGCCTCTCCTCATTAGGGCTGTCTATCTTTCTGTTTCTCCCTTTATTTGTCTCCTGGGTTTTGGATCTGTTTATGCAACTTCTTCCTCAGGAGGCCTCTGATAACAGAGCTCCCAGACAGTCAACTTGTCTTCCTTCCATTCTGTCAAGTTACCATGAAGGTCTCTTCGTCTTACCACCAATATACAGGCTTATGCTGCCCATGGTTGTACCAGTGTTAACGTATTATTAGAAACAGCTTCAAATGATGCAGAAGTGTGTTGGAATTTGCCCTTCCTTTCCCTTGGAGGTGGCAGCAACTGGTATGGCAGTATAGTTTTTGGAAGACTCAAATATGGATACCGTGTTTCCCTGAAAATAAGACAGGGTCTTATTTTTCTTTTGACCCCCGAAATAAGCACTTGGCCTTATTTTTGGGGAGGTCTTATTATTTTTGAGGTGCAGGAGGCGGCAAGCGTGATCACCTTATGGCTGCTGCTATATTGCAATATTTTTGGGGAAGGCTTATTTTTTGGGGGGGGGCTTATTTTAGCACATGTGCTCAAAAGCCTGATTGAGCTTATTATCCAGGGAGGTCTTATTTTGGGGAAAACAGGGTAGATATCACGAAAAAGTGATAGTAGGGCTTTGGGCCACTCATTCTCTCTCACTCCAACACACCTCACAGGGTTGTTGTGGGGGGAAAAGAGGAGGAAGGAGCGTTATGTATGCTTGTTGCCTTGGGTTACTTATAAAACAATAAAGGAGGGATGAAAAAATTAATAAATAAACAAGAAAGGCAGCCACAGTTAGATCAATAGCAATAGAAGCCATATTTCCCAAAATAAAATAAAAAACCCTTGATTTTTTTTAAAATCTGAAAATGTGGAATTGCAACAGTGATTGCAGCACAATTAGTGTGGCATGACATGATCAAATCATCATAGCACTGTCGTAAGGCAAATTCTGCCCCTTCCATCCTTGGGTGCAATGTGCATACAAATACACAAGGCCAGATGGTTGACCATACATCAGTGCAATGTTGATTTCATCATGATGTCATTCCATATATGTCATCCCCCCCCCCCCCAATCCGCCATAGTTTCTGCAGATGGGCCCTGTTGACACTTAGGCCTGTTTTTTTTTCTGTTTAATAAGTAGATAATCGTTCACAAAATATAATGGCCTTATAAGAAGAAAAAGGATCAGATCCTTCTCACGCCTATGTCCTTCCAGCTCACTTTCTGATCCTCTCCTTAGTGCAAAAGTAGGCAATTTTTGTGGCCTAGGTAAAGGTTCACCTCGCACATATGTGCTAGTCATTCCTGATTTTAGGGGCCGGTGCTCATCTCAGTTTAAAAGCCGAAGAGCCAGCACTGTCTGAAGACCTCTCCGTGGTCAAGTGGCTGGCATGACTAAATGCCAAAGGTGCACGGAAGGCTGTTATCTTCCCAGCAGAGGTGGTTCCTATTTTTTCTACTTGCATTTTTACATGCTTTCGAACTGCTAGGTTGGCAGAAGCTGGGACAAGTAATGGGAGCTCACTCCGTTTTGCAGCGCTAGGGATTTGAGCCATCAAACTGCCGACCTTCTGACCGACAAGCTCAGCGTCTTAGCCACCGCATCCTAGGTGTGGCCTAGTTGAGGCCTAGGACTTGCATTTTTCCTCTGTGCACTTTCTGAGGGCTTTGGACTGGCAAACTGAAACTAGCTGAAATTCCCGTGCTGCCAACTGATTTAGAATTTGTAGGATGGAAACATTAAATACATTAAATACAGAGAACGAAGCAAACAGTTTCATGTTTATTTAAATTGTCCCCATTAATTACTTATAGCAGTGCTTCCCAACCTCGATCATTTGTGATCCTCACATGTTCAAATGGCCAAGATTGAAAAACACTGATCTGCAGGTCTCTTCTCCATTAAGTCACACTGAGATGATCTGAACGGCAAGGACAGACTCTGGAATTGCACTCACAAACCAGTTGGTTTTGCTGGGCAGGTTTCATAGCCCTACAATTTGTCTTGCCTCCCTTCTTCTACCCCCAGAGTTTGCTTGGTTTAGGCATTAGCAAATGAAAGTTAGATGTTAATGGGGATTAAGTGTCTAGCAAGCCCTGAGTGCCTGCTATAACAAAGGAGGGAAATAATTATCTGATTGGTGTTATTACTGGAAGTTTGTTATCTCACAGCTTACAAGCATAAATAGGAAGAGCTAAATTGTCTAAGGAGCCTCTCTTCCAAGTGTTAATTGAAAAATGCAAGTCACTCATAGGACAGAGGGGCATGACGGCATCAGTGGGGTTGATGAGTGGGGGCATTTGAAGAGGAGTTGAAATGGATGAAAAATAATAAGTACAACTTCCTTATTTTGTGATCATTAGATCAGAAACCTGCAGCACATATCAAACTGATCTTGTAATGAAAACAATATTTGTATGTGTGTGTGCGTGCGTGCGTGCGTGCGTGCTAGTGGATGTTTTGGGAAGACAGGAACAATTAGGTGTGAAATATTATGGGATTTATTAAAACTGAAGGATAGCTTCCCAGAATAAATTCTAAAGAAGAATAAGGGTTTTTAAAAAATCTTACGAAGCCTGGAAAATTTTAGCCGGTGGCATCCTACTATGCCATTAGGCCATTTAAATCTCAATCAAGTCAAAGCATTCAAGCAACCTGTTATAGCAAGGACTACACATTTGAAGCACAAATCACATGACGTACATTCCGCCTATTGCAGTGTTTCCCAACCTTGGCAACTTGAAGATGTCTGGACTTCAACTCCCAGAATTCCCCAGCCAGCGAATGCTGGCTGGGGAATTCTGGGAGTTGAAGTCCAGACATCTTCAAGTTGTCAAGGTTGGGAAACACTGGCCTATTGAACCTTTCCACCCTTTTCTCTGAAAAATGTGAAACTCGGGAAAGCAAATGGAACTGCACAGCTTTCCTAATGCTTCCTAAATTTTCTATATCTGCTCATATGGGTGTCATAAATGACTCCATTGAGACATTTGCAGAATTCTGATTGGCTGAAATCCATGAGTCCTGCTGGTAACAACAGAAAGAAAATTGGGAGAGTAAGGGTTCTTTTCTTATGATTAAGTTTAGGTGCTTTTCACCTATTTTTGAGGCAGCATGAAATTGCTGTCCCCATTCTCAGCTCTTTATTTTGCCTTTACGGTGCTTTCTCCAAGTCATGGCTCAAAATGCTTCCTGATTGGTGGATGTACCACTTAGGATAGGAAAGGTTTCACATCCATCAATCAGGGCACCACAGCAAGGTCTCAGTTCAGACTGTGTCTGATTTCTATCGGATAGCTTGTCTGCCCTTCCTCCCACATCTCTTTGGGTAGCTCCCCAGTTAAAATAAAGTAAAATAAAGAAAATGTAGGAAGATGTTGGGATAGAAATATATCAGCCTCACTAGAGAGACCCCCAGCAGGAAATCAACTCCACAAGAATGCTAAAATTACTTTTACTGAGATTATTTAAAATAACAGAATCTTACAAGGCTACTGGTGTTTGTACCATGATGTGCTCCAATTCTCCTCCTCCTCCTTCTCCTCCTCCTCCTCCTCCTCCTCCTCCTCCTCCTCCTCTTCTTCTTCTTCTTCTTCTTCCTCCTCCTCCTCCTCCTCCTCCTCCCTCCTCCTCCTCCTCCTCCTCCTCCTCGTCTTCTTCTTCTTCTTCTTCTTCTTCTTCTTCTTCTTCCTCCTCCTCCTCCTCCTCCTCCTCCTCCCTCCTCCTCCTCCTCCTCCTCCTGGGTGTATCTGTGTGAGCCACTTCTAAATGTTATCTGGATATTCTGGACTTAAGTGTTTTTGCTCCCTTTGTCTAGGTCAGTGTTTCTCAACCTTGGCAACTTGAAGATGTCCGGACTTCAACTCCCAGAATTCCCCAGCCAGCGAATGCTGGCTGGGGGATTCTGGGAGTTGAAGTCCGGACATCTTCAAGTTGCCAAGGTTGAGAAACACTGGTCTAGGTAATGGCCTTTTCTTATCCTCATCAAGGTCATCTTTCTTACTTTCCTCAGAAGAGGTCTAGAGAGGAGGAAGATAGTTCCTGCCCTAACTACGTAGCTAGATAAGTCTTGAAGAGTACAGTAAATGATTTGGAAGTATAGCTGTTGGGCAACCAATCTCATAAGTTCAGGATGATTGAAACTGAACAATACAGGAAAACCGATAAACAAGCAATAAAAGTTCAATTCAACATCTGCCGTCTTCAAGATATTACAAGCAGGGAAAGTGAGGAAATAGATGTGGAACAGAATCCCCCCCCCCTAAAAAAAATCTTTATGGATTGTGTTCTGAAGGTATTTAAAAAGTCTTTGAAAACCTCAGGCCTTGGGTAGGGATGGGTGATTGCCATACAAAATGAGCTTTTGTATGTCTGTTTGAACATTTTTCCTTCTGGACACGCATTGTTCTTTTCTTTGTTTTATTGATTTTACTGTTTTTAATGTTACACGTTGCCCGAGGTCTTTATGAAGTTGAGTGACCTTGCAGAAAAAAAAAGGTAAAAGACACAAATTGATGCCATTTCAGATCACTGCACGTACTTTTAAAGCCAAGTAGTGTTAAATTGCCCTTTCTCCCCCCCCCCTCAACAAAATAGTGGAAGAGTGGTTGTTTTCAGATAACAGCTAAGGTGTAATTGTGCATGGATATCCATTCTTCTTCATCAGATAAAATGAAAGCTCGCTTTCCTTTCCTGTGTTGTTATCAGCCAGGAGAGAAGATGATTTCAAAAATAGGAGTGTGATCAATATGAATAAGCAATGGTGAGGAAAACACTGGGGGAGAAATGGCTCTCATGGAAGCTGACTACAGGCCACAGGGAGACGTGCATGCCTGCATCATTCGACACTCTTAAAACACACTCTAATCACACCCAGAGCAGCTGACTGTGCCTCCAAGATAAAGGGTGCCAAACTGTTAGAGATTAAGCATATCTTGAATAAGGTCAGCTTAAGTGGAGAAAGCCTATTTTTATACTGGTATGCTTTGTGACAACATAAGATCGTTTCATTCATAAGCTGGGGATGAAAGGATGTGTGTGAACCAGGGTTATTATCTACATTAGACCATAACTGGTTCTGACAGTAATTGGACTGATTAGCTCTTCAACGTGCAAAATACTGAAGTAGTTAATAATCACTAAGGAGCAGCGTGTTTTTAAAAAGAGCTATTCCCCACCCCCACCCCCAAGATTGATTTTAAAAGAAACAGTAAATCCCAACAAAACCAGTTTGATCAGGATTATGTAGTACTGAATTACTAAGATATCAATTAGGACGGAATTTTCTCTTTTCTCGATATCACAAATAGAGCAGGAACATGCTCTAAATAATGTAATTTAACTAAAACTAGAATGAAACTTTTGAGGAATTCGGTGGTTTTAGGTTGTGAGATTGACCAAAAAAATAATACTCTTTGAGCTGAATGGTATTGCTTCACAAAAAAACATTGTCCCTGGAGAAAAATAAAGATGTGAGGAAAATCTAGTTTGATATTCATCTTAAGTGTAAATGGTGAAAACGGGAATGTTTAGAGAGAAAGTTTTTCCTTATATTATACACAGATAATTGAAACAGTGTTAAAGTCTTTACTATTTATGAGGCATCAGCTGCAATTCTAAACACATTGCATGCTTCCCTGTATAGAGCTGAGTTGAAGTAGTATATAATTTTCTTTCTAGAGTCCTATTGAATTAAATAGGTTCATGTATCTTTAAAATGTAGAATAAATCTTCATCCATAAAATCACAGTTGTATACACCAAGTTCTACTAACACAGATCAATAGTGCTGGAGTCTCAAGATAACCAATACAATTGGAGTTAAGATATTAATTCACCACACACACAGGAAATACCGTGCAAACAATTTAATTGGGGCTTTCATTTCTGTCCTACTTGGAGAAGCTAAAACATGTGTAAGAGTTTAGTTGAAATGTGTATAGTAATTTTAATCAGCTCTGACAAACCAGATTGTACCAGCTAGTTATCATCTCTGATGTGAAGAACACATACATAACAGCAACCGTGTTAAATCAATTAAACAGACCGATTTAGGACTCTCATAAGTGTTTGCATCCATATTGTAGCAAAGCTTTGTTGAGGGATGGTGACTGATATACTCAAACAACTTCTTGTCTCCTCTTCAGTTGTGATCTTGCAGAGTCTTAGTCAGTGGTGGGATGCAATCGGTTTAATAACCGGTTAGGTGAGTGTGCGCTTTGCGCGCGCCTGCAACATTAAAAAAAAACCAACCTTTTAAAGCTTGAAAACTTACCTTCAATGTCAACATCTGTGAGTAAAACAACTGATGCGCGGCAATCCACTGTGCCGCATGAATCAGCTGAGCTAAAAACTAGGGACATATAGGACAGGAAAGCACAGGATTGAGTGGGCGGGGCCAAATGCTCACTGGAACTACCGGTTTGCCCAAACTGGCTGTATCCCCCACCGTCTTAGTGCAGTACAATGTGGCTCAGTCAGTGATGAAATTCAATTTATTTTACTACCGGTTCTGTGGGTGTGGCTTATTGGACATGGCAGAGAAAGGATATTAGAAAATCTCTATTCCCATCCCACTCTGGGGCCAGCCAGAGGTGGTATTTGCCGGTTCTCCAGACTCCTCAAAATTTCCACTACCGATTCTCCAGAACCTGTCAGAACCTGCTGAATTTCACCCCTGGGCTCAGTCTTTTCAAGGCTAACTACTGCCTCACTGTTGAACAACGGAACACCTGATGGTCCCACTTGTCTCTCTTTTATCATATGTCCCATCTCAGTAGGGATAAGAGAGAAGAGAAGGAATGGCAGGCTCCACATCTCTTTTCCTCCTGTCCAATGCAACCATCTATGGATTGGGCTCAGAGGCAAGTAAGTAAGCTGAGGGACAATGAGACATTCCAAATTGTTTGTCTCACTGGAGTGGTTTCTCAACATCTGGAGCTGACACGTTACAATACTGGCATGTCCATATTGGTCATTCCTACTTAATTGGCTGAACGATATGCAAGGGTATCTGCAAGGGTATCAAAGAGGTCAAGATGATGGCTACTACCTTAAAATAGAGCCCCCTACCCCCTTTTTACATGCAGCAGGGCTTTGAGTGCATGGTTGAAATGTAGCCACCTTCTTAGCTTTTAAAATTCATGTAAAAAAGGATAGAGCTTTGATTGCAAAGATGGAGCTGCCATCCTGACCCCATGAACACTCCTAGAGACATGGCAATAAGTAATGACAATGTTGTGTTCTCTCCCCCACCCCCTCTTTGCATAGAGTGAAGTCCTGGGCTGACTCCTTTGGTGAGGATTTGTATTATATTGTCACAAAATATTCTGGCTCCCTCTTATTACAGAAGGTAAGTAACAAATGCTGCATATTTTTGTAAACACTCCTAAATCATAGAATATAATCTTTTTTTTTTTTTTTTGCTCTCTTAAAAAAAGCCATTATAGAAGTATCAGCAGCAATGGATTTCACATTTTGTTTCCACTGGTTCGCCGTGCCTTATGCGCATGTGCCCAGCCTCAAAAATGTGCCTAAATAAGATGGCATAGACCCAGGGCGAGTGGGTGGACCCACTCACTATTTCTGCTACTGGTTTGGCTGAAACGGTTCGGACCGGCTGAGTACTACCTCTGAGTATCAGGATGTTTATCCATTCTTCAGAATCCTTTTGGTTTTTTTCTGAAATCCATATTTATCAACAGACACTGGATATTGGCATCAGCAGCAGAACATCCGATGTGGAAGGTGTTTATTATTTCAGTAGTTCCAGTAAATAAATCTTGACCTTTGCATGGAAAATTCAAAACAGTGGACAGTTCAAAAGATTGTTTGTTTAGCAAATGAATTTCTTTTCAGATTAAAACCAAAGCTATGAGATATGCTGGCTGTGGTTGGTTATATAAAGATTAATTTTACCAGAAGATGTAGAGGTGCTCTGTTGGTTTTTTATAACCTCTGAAGTATAAAAATGAATAGAACACGGAAATTATTATCCACAAAATTTAATTCAGTTTATAAAATATGTTTTGTGAACTCCCTACTATACCCAAATTATCCTGTAAAAATATATTTTGTTCACCAGCTATTGGAATAACAATGATTGGTATAGGATTTTGTCTGGTTTTGCTTCAATGTTTTTCCATGAGATATTCTTTTTTCTTGATATTTTGCAATGTTCTTATGAAAATCTTAGTTTAAGTTTCTAAATGTTGTTGGAAGGGATTATGGTTGAACACATACACACACAAACACACAGACACAGACACAGACACACACACCCACACACCCACCCACACACACACACACACACACAAGATTCCCTTGGGTGTTCTTGGCTCCCAGACCTACCTAAGAAAGCTTTTGCAAGTGGTTATCACCATGGTCATATGATCAAAATTTGGGTACTTGGCAACTGATATGTACTTGTGATAGTTGTCCTGCCCAGAATTCATGTGATCATTATTTGTAAGCTTCCCAGCAGTCTTCTGACACACAAAGTGGATGGGAAAAGCCAGGTTTGCTTAACACCTGAATGGTTCACTTAGCAATTGCAACGATTTGCTGAACTGTGTCTGTGGGGGGGGGGAGGTCATAAACTGAGGCACAACTCACTTAACAGCTATCTTGCTTAGCAAAGGAAAATTTGGTCTCCATTGTGGTCATAAGTTGAGGACTACCTATTTAACACAACATAACCAGGCAGAATTGGGGGTGGGGGTGGGGGAAGCAATGCTTACTCTTCTTTGGAGTATGTGAAAATATTTTGCTCCATTTCAAAACAATTGCAATTCTACTTGCAATGCTGGATGGATGCATTCCAAAGCATTCTTCTTCAAATAGAGCCATTCATGTTAGCTTAGCACAGGGGTCAGCAACCCATGGCTCTGGAGCTGCATGTGGTTCTTTCATCCCTCTGCTGTGGCTCCCTATTGCCGTTTGGCGCCACAATTTTGAGAGGAGCTTCTGATTGGGAGGGAGGAAAAGCACAGTGCACCAGGAGGAGATTCTATGGCAGGGGGTGGGTTTTCCAGTCAGCTCCACAATTGATAGGGCTTTCGGTTAGGACAGGTAGAGGAAAAAGGACGCTGCGCTAGGAGGAGACTGTGCTGGGGGAACTGGACTTCCGGTTGGCTCCAGAATTGAATGGGGGCTTCCGGTTAGGATCTTTGTGGCTTTTTGAGTGTTTAAGGTTGCTGGCCCCTGTTCTGGGTGGTCTTCAGAGGCAGCAGTATTTTTTATATTTATTTACTCAACTTTTATAGTCATCCCTGGCTTAACTCTATCCTTTGTAAATGGAATGTTTTGGGTAATAAGATCCATTTCCTCAAACATGCCCCTTTTTCCTGTGAACAAGGGTTTCCAACAAGAATTTTTTTGACAATATATTTTTAATGAAAAATAATTGAGATTATAAAGAGAGAACTAAAAACTTGGGGCACGTAATGATGTATAACTATACAATATTATTATGAGAAACTGTAACCAGGCCCACATTTTGCCCCCAAAATAAGCTTTTTTTGTGTGGCGGGGGGGATAAAAATATAATTGCTCTATATGTATACTTTTTTTAGGATAGATGTTAAAATTATTAATATGAAAGATGTTTATTGAAATGAAACTACTAACTCCATCAACATTAAATTGATCCAGCTCAGAAGCCG
Source organism: Thamnophis sirtalis (assembly GCF_051295495.1). Lineage (NCBI taxonomy): Eukaryota > Metazoa > Chordata > Lepidosauria > Squamata > Natricidae > Thamnophis > Thamnophis sirtalis. The sequence goes on from NW_028261389.1 coordinate 15,465,767, forward strand.
AAATACACCATGCAAGCGAGATGAAGTGAGTGGAAGAGAGAAGGGAGACAACAGGAGGAAGAGAGGGGTTAGGAGAGGGGGAGGGAAGAGGAGGAAAGAAAGAAGGAGTGGAAAGAGGAGGAGAGAGGAAGAGGAAGTAGAGAAGAGAAGGATGATAGAAGGAAGAAAGGAGGTAGGGAGGAGGAAAGAGGGCAAGAAAGCGATGGATAGGGTATAAATATGGTGTATGGAAAGCAGAAGAACAAATGATAGTCTTTGCGGGTTGATGGTAAGAGGAATTGATATAATATTGAACAATACAAAATAGTGTTGGTCATGATGTAATGGTGTATATGTGGTTATTTTTATGAAAATAAATCAATAAATAAATTATAAAAAAGGATTTTTTTGACAAATGGCACTTTATGATTACTATAAATCATTAGCCATATATATATATATATATATATATATATATATATATATATATATATATATATATATATATATATATATATATATATATATATATATATATATATATATATATGGCTAATGATTCCCTTTATTTATTTATCAGCACAAATGCAACACACACACACACACATATACATACATGCACGTACATATGTTAGTACACACGCATCACGCACGCACACACACACACAAGTAGTCTTTGGCTTACAACTACAAGCCCCAAATTTCTGTTGCCAAATGAGACAAGAGCCACTACATAGTGGTTACAATGCAGTGCTGCAGGCTACTTCAGCAGTCTGACAGTTCAAGTCTCACTGACTCAAGGTTGACTCAGCCTTCCAACCTTCTGAGGTGGGTAAAATGAAAACCCAGATTGTTGGGGGTAAACCGCTTACAGAGGGCTGTAAAAGCACTGTGAAGCGGTATATAAGTCTAAGTGCCATTGCTATTTGTTAAGTGAGGGTGGTTTTTTTTGCCATAGTTGTTAAATGGATCACTGCAGTTGTTAAGTTAGTAACATAGTTGTTAAGTCAATTTGACTTCTCCATTGGCTTTGTTTGTCAGAAAGTCACAAAAGGTGATCACATGACTTCAGCACACGGCAACGGTCATGAATATGAATCCATTGCCAAGTGCCTGAATTTTGCTCATGTGGTCATGGGGATGTTACAAGGGTCGTAAGGGTGAAAAATGGTCATAAGTCATTTTTTGTTGTAACTTTGAATGGTTACTAAACAAATTGTAAGTCGAGAACTACCTGTATCTATTTAAATATGAGTGGGCATGCTGTAATATTTATCCACGCCTTGCCTTACTCAATGAATTCTGGCCATATGGAAGGCAAGGCTCTCCCTTAGGGTACCGTTGCTGTTTCTGGATTATAGCTGTTGGATCTTTGATTCCTGCTATTTTTGTCCACACCGACATAAAAACATCCCATTTAAACTTTTTAACAAGTCCCTCAAAGCATATTAATCATTTTGACGCAATCTATTCGAGAGACAAGAGCAGAAAACTTTCTTGAATTGGACAGTGTATCTGTATAAGAATCAATGCTACCGGTGCATTGATAGAAAAATTGATCCTTTCGGTTTCTTAGTCTCCTTCAACCTGAAAGTGGCTTTAACTGGAAAGATGGTTCCCATCAAAATTCCTTTTCTACACTAATGACTCCCTTTCCCTACTGCCAAATATCATAACGATTTTGAGGCACCCCACTTAGGAAGCCTAGGGCAGTGGTCCCCAACCCCCAGTCCTTCAACTGGCACCAGTCTGCGGCATGCTGGCAACCAGACCACGAAAACAAGTGAAGTCCCATCCACAGGGTGCAGGTAGCATGCAAAATCCCTCCACCTCCGACTGGTCCCCGATCCCCAAAAGGTTGGGGGCCACTGGCCTAGGGAAAATAATGTACAGTAGTGGCCAAAATTGTGGAAACCTTTTGGGAAAAGTGTATTTTTGAGGTTTGATGGCTAATAACACCACTTTTTTTTGGAGTAGTACCATAAAATTATATATCAATGGAAAGATAATTTAATCAAGAATTTAATGCAATAACTTTTATGAAGGATTTGCTATTAGAATAGGAGTTATAAAGAAGAAAAGTGAAACACAGAAAAAAACAAGATATACAAAAATTATATCAATCTGACAAATGTTCTCCTCTCAGCTTCAGTACATGACATCAATAACTGAATCCTACTATGATCTGATTGGCTCATTGCCAAAACAAGATGACACCTGATTGGCTCTCTAAATACTCATGCTTATTGGCTATAATCAGATGAAGGAAAGCTACCTGATATCAACCTAAGCAAGTTGTGCTTCCTTTTTCTGGTTACTTGCCTATAACTTTTCATAGAACAAATAATGACAGACTATTGATAAACAGATAATTGAACAAACATTACATTTTTGATTAAATTATTTTTCCATTGATATATAATGTTATGGCACTACTCCCCAAAAGCTTGGTGTTATTAGCCATCAAACTTCAAAAATACTGTACACTTTTCCCTAAAGATTTCCACAATTTTGGCCACTACTATATATGACACTACATCATCTTTGCACATTCCTCTGTGGTCATCACATCACAGCAGCAAATAAAAACTTTAACCATTAAGACATTTGCTGCAGTACCATCATATACGGTATGTTTTCTCAAAGAGCACAGCATTTTTTTTTCATTTCAAAGCGATTGACTTTTACCCATTTCATATATCCAAATGGAGCGTTAGCTACCATATTTTTCGGAGTATAAGATACACCTTTTATCCTCAAAAAAGAGGCTGAAAATCTGAGTGTGTCTTATATGCTAAATACAGCATTTTTTGCCTCCCGAAAGCCCACCTCCTTCATCAAAATGGCCGTGCAGAGCCTTTAGGATCCTTGCAAAGTGCTCCTGGGGGCTCGGGAGGGCAGAAATGAGCAAAAAACTGGCCATTTTTTTGCTCAGTTTTGCCCCCCACCCCACCCTCCAGGAGCATTTTACAAGCCTCCTAAAGGCTATTCATGCCCTTTTTTGGGGGGGGGAAACGGGCCCGTTTTCGTGAAAAACAGGCTGTTTTTGGGAGGTCTGCAGAGTGCAAAAACTTTTTTTTAAAATTTGCCTCTTCAAAACCTTGGTGCGTCTTATACTCCAGTGCGTCTTATACTCCAAAAATATGGGATACATCTTAGGTCCAAAATAATAGGGTGGCAGATCAATTTATCTGATTTATTTACATGGTCTCTATTCCATTCATATGTGAAACAGAGAGCATAGACTGATCATAACCTGATTAATGGAACTAAAATTCAGAAAAACAGGTTCCCTGCAGGGAAGCATCTTCCAACCAAACACTTCCAGATGAAGTTCATTTAATTTTAATAAATCTTTTGCTGAAGGGTAGCTTTAATCACATTTTTTCCAGTTAGTAATGAACAGTTTCTTGAATAATTTTAGGGATTGTTGATCTTATATAACTATACAGTGTAATATCCTCAAATTGGGTTCTGTACCAGAAGTGTAGAAAAACCAGCAAGGATCCTAACTTCATGTGCTTTGTACTCTAATGGAGTTAAACTGGTAGTACTGTCTCATATATATCAGCCTAGAATTCAGAATATTTCTGTTGAGATTCATTAAGAAGGTGTGGGTGAGTAGATAAAATGTAATCACTTTGCAACATTATACATAATTCTGACCATCATATGGAAAAGAATAGCATGAAAAACATGGAAAGGAGCAACTTCAGAGATCAAAGGTACATAAATTGTTACATCTCCCTATATAAGGAAAGATTGCATGAAACGCTTGGAACTTTTCAGCTTTCGAGAAAATCGAGAAGAGTAAATGAAGGGGGCTTGATAACTGGCAGGACTATAAGAACTGAGGTTAGATACAAAGAATCAGAGAATTCACGTAGTTAGAATAACAAGGCTGGAAGGGACCTTGAAGGTCTTCTAGTCCAACCCCTTGCTTAGACAGGAAACCCTACACCACTTCAGACAAATGGCTTTCCAACAACTTCTTAAAGATCCAAGATGAGGCTTAGCTGTAACCATAAGCCACCCAGAGTCATTGGGTACAAGATTGGCAGCAAATAAGATAGATAGATAGATAGATAGATAGATAGATAGATAGATAGATAGATAGATAGATAGATAGATAGATAGATAGATAGGGGTCCAGATGGTTTCCTCCTCTATATGTAGCTCTTATTCCACCAGTTGTATAGTTTTTAAAAGGGAAAAGACAGACTAGTTTAGTTGACAGTGTCTTAAGGCATTAGGAACTCTCTGTCTGGAAAAAGCCCACGTTTCAAATGTTTGTTAATCTATCCACGTTTTGTAGTTATGATAGATTCCCATTTTTGGAATCTGGTTCATATTAGTTCTCTGCCTTACACTCAGACCAAGGAAAGTGTTTTTCAAGGTTGAAGGAGGGCACTCTGATTAAGAGAGGAGTAAGTGCCTTTATGGGATTACCTAGCATTAGCTAATTAGAGATGTGCCCAAATGTGTTTCTCTGCAAACCAGAAGGCACAATTTCCTTTCATCCTGACGCTGAACAGATTGTATGAAGAACACTTCAAATTATGCATGTCAAATTATGCAGGTCTTATTCATCCCTTTTGTAGTTAAAACCATCTGTATTGCTCAGGAGGGACAAAATGTTAGCTGTCATTCGTCAATATACCTGTGGGGAAACATTCTCCCCTCGGTTATCACTGTTTTATCATTGCTGCGCAACAGTGCTTTGCTTTTGAGATGTACTGTACATCTCAGAAGCACAAAGCAGAGTGCCAGGCACGCAGCATGCATATTTGTGATGGGATCATCTCATTCTCCTGATTAAACTCTTGGAAACACTGCTGTGAGGATACAACATATCTACAGACTTTAAGGGGGATGAAACCAGGAAAGCTCTGGATATGTATGGTAAACTTGCTATTCTGCTCAGCCCTCTGCCTATTTTATTTATTTTCCTTTTATTTATTTTCTGTATTTATTAAAAAATAACTCCAGATGGCAAGCATACCTCATACATTCCTCCTGCTCCCATTTCCTCACAACAACAATCCTATGAGATGGTTTGGACTGAGAAAAAGGGACTGGCCCAAAGTCACCCAGCTGGCTATCATGTCTAAGATGGGACTAGAATTCACACTCTCCCATTTTGTAGACAGGTGCCTTAAGCACTAGACGAAACTGGCTCTCCATATCAGTGCTAAGCTATCACTCACTAACATTGCTGCTTGGCAGTGTCAATCGGCTAACCTCTGTCATCGGCTTCACCTTCTGCTTATTCCTCTTGATTAGCACCAGCATGGATGCAGAGACTGACTGTCTTTAATCCTGCAAAACCTGTGGCTAATGACACCAGGTGAAGCTACCAGCTTCTATCCAGCCTATTGGAATGGAGGCTCATTTCTATTTTTGTCTGACCTCCTCTTCCCTTCCTTATTCTTAAGGTGTTTGCTGCTCATCATATCCTTCACTGCTTTCTCTAAAGAAGAATAAAGCAGGACACATGGAGTCCTCTGACTATTCATCTCACTATTCTTTTTCCTTTTAATTATGGCTTCTCCCACAAAGCAGGGTTACAGCTATCTGAGCTTATAACTGTGCCCTGCTAGGCCAGGTTATTTGTGGAGATCTTGAGCTGATGGTTATCTTGCAAATCAGCAGCTGCTCTAAATAAAATGCTGTGAAGATAGTTTTACAGCATTTCCTAAGCAGGGGTGGGATTCAGCCAGTTCGGATCAGTTCGGGCAAACCGGCTGTTAATTTTACATCTGGTTCACCAAACTGGAAGGACTGACTGCCCCTGCACACCCAGCCCCACCCCTACCAGGAATCTCCACGCAGACCATTTTGGGTGCCAGGTAGGGGCAGGGCCCACATGGAGGCTCTGGGAGGGCGAAAAATGGGCATTCCGGAAGTTCTGTAAGGCCTCTGGAGCACCTCTGGAGCCTGGGAGAGGTAGTTTTTGCTCTCCCAGAGGCTCGAGGAAAGCCTCTGGAGCCTGGGGAGGGTGAAAATGCCCCCCCTGCCATGGTGCAGGAGGCCGAGTAGGCCATGGCCACCATGGCCACGCCCATACAGCAACTGGGCAGAGAACCGGTCTCTAACATTTTTCAATCCCACCCCTGTTCCTAAGAAGGAAACATAGGTGATTTGTAATTTGGGATTACATATAACCCATGCTCCCATCTCTTAGGTTTTCCTTCCAAAGTCAAGACACTTTTCATGTTATCCTCATTCTTCACAGTAGATCTAGGGAGAGGCTTTGAAGACAAAGGGAGAGGGTATGAGGGTGTGTAAAACAGCTGGAGTGCCATTCTTTGTTCTCTTGTGATCATTGATTAAAAACAGATGATCTCAGATAAATCCATGGTTGGTCTGACATCCATGAATTTCTAAGCTTTCTCGGAACCAAAAGAGATGACGTTGAAATTCTGAAGTCCGAGAAATATTTTAGTAGTGGTTTTAGGTCATTGTTGTATCTCAGGTCTATGACTACTATTTTAACTTGATGCACGAGCATTTTTTAAAATCGTTGTGTCAGGCCTGCAGCCATCTTTTCTTTTGAGTCTTTGGCCTGCCGCACTTCTATTATTCTGCCATGCATTTTCTCTTGTGGGAAAATGGGAGCGGGGATTGTAAGGAGTCACATACTATGTAGCCATAACAAAATTCTTTCTAGAAAGCCAAGGTCATCCTTTGTCTCTGCACCTCTGCTCCTGACTGGAATTGGATGGGTGGAACTGCCAGCATGGCAGTGGGAGATTGGACCATGTGATGGATTTGTGGGTGTGGGGGCAAGATCTTGAACTTTCAACTAGGTGGGAAAAACTGGGAAGCTTTCAGATTCTGGTTTTCCCAGATGTGCCAACATGGCTCTCTTAATAAATTGGAACTTTGAGCAATACTTTGCCTTGGACTCTGATTTACTTTTGGATGCTATTTGGAACCCTGACACATTGTTCACTAGAGTCCAGATTCTGGTTACTGAAAATCTCAGCTGTGAATTTGTCCTTCTGTTTGTTTATTTGTTTGTTTGATAGAAGTATAAAGATGTGGAACCAAATCTAAAGATCGAAGAGGTGGATGGCTTGCAACTGGTAAAGTTATTCTCTAAAGAAATGGCAAGGATGCTATATAGAAAAGTAGAAGCTGTTAAGGTAAGGATTACTTGGCTCCCAGATTTTATCTACTTGGAAGTAAGAAAAAGAAAGAAAAGTGAATACACAGTGATTTCTAAACACAGCATAATATACCTCTATATAAAGTGTGGGTTTTGATTTTGTAAGAAATAATTCAGTGATAGAACTTCTCTCTCTCCCTCCCTCTCTCTCTCCCTCCCTCCACATCTGTGTGTGTGTGTGTGTTTATACACACACAAACACTCATACACACATTACAACCCACCCACCCAGTCAGTGCAAGTCAGAAAAAATAACATTGCATTAAATGAAGTGATCATTTAATTGGCTATAAGGCAGCTTTCTGTGTTCCAGTGGTTCATAGATTCCTTGTTTCCCCAAATCATGTAATGTAGTATATTCTATGCCTTTCAATTTGGTCTTAAAGCTACAATTTCAATAGGCACAAATGCTTTCAACACAAGGCAGGAATGTTAGCATCCTTTGGGGCCTGGACAGCCCGGTTATAGTTGTCGTCTTGATTTTTTTTTTGCAAACACACCTGTATGCATGTAGATGTGCTGCTGCTTTTACTGTTGCTTCCATTTAAGGTCCCTCAGCTCCCTTTTTTCTTTCTTTGTTATAGCGGTTAGTTGAAGCGGCAGAAGACGCAGATGTTTATCATGAGTACAACTCATCATTACAGGTAAAAGATATACGATATCATTTAAGTTCAGATAATCCATTGTAAAGTCAATTAATGCCTCATGTAGACAACTGGCAACCTGTCTCCAAAGCATCCCACAAATTATGGCAAGATGGGGAAGCTGTAGAACTCTAAATGATAATGGATGATAAGCTTGGTTAGCGTCAGCCACTAAGGCTGGTGGTACAAGAGGATGAAGTCTCTCAACATCTGGAGAGTTACAAGTCCACCATTCTTGGCCACTGGCTTATCAAAGGCATCTATGCTCTACACCACAGGTGTCAAACTCGATTGTGGCACATGATGTATAGTGGCGTTTTTTGCCTTTGCGGAGCTGGGGTGGGCATGGCCTATGCGGGACGCATCCAGCCCCCAAGCTGCCAGTTTGACATCCCTGCTCTATGCCATGTTAAATTTACATCCGTGGTAGGGCCAGCTGTTGCATTCTTCTGATTCTTTGTCTGATATTGATTTATCTTTGGGAACAAAATTGCATATTTGTCTGCAATGTTAAATGTCCATCATCACATTTAAACAGACCAGTCATTGCCTAAAATTAGATTTTCTGAGGAACTGAATATAAGTATATGTAAGCTATTTTCTTTTCCCTGTATACTTATCTGTCTTTGGCCATGAGCCTACCTAAAGCCATAGCTGCAGCCTGCAATGAAAACCATTGCAGTACCATTTATGAATAGTGTTAAAATTAAAATCAATGCTATTAAAACTTTCCACAGTGGCAGAGGCTGTTAACTATGAATGAAAGCATTATGGTGCTTCTCGGAGCCAAACTAATGATGTTTCCATATGGTGTGGAGAGAACATAAAACATCAAATGGATACCATAAATGTGATAGACTTTTTCGATGTAGATCCAATGTTATGGAAATATATTCATGAATAGGTCATGCTAATTTTGGCAAAACTGCTCTTGCTTGACTGTGCAAACTTTAATCTCCCCAGGGATTTGCAAACCTACAGGTTCTACTCATAATGTAAATCTAGTTACTTAAAGTAAAGTATATTGAACTGAAGGAAATTGGAACATTTTTAGTGAATGTGAAGAAGAAAAGAGCACAAAGTTCAAATAGCAGACACCTCACCCCCTTTAGCATATGATACATTCCTGGATTGTTGTTGTTAGTTGTGAAGTCCGACCCATCACAAACACATGGACAATGTTCCTCCAAGCCTTCCAGTCCTCTACCATCCTCTGGAGTCTATTTAAGCTCATGCCTACTTCTTCGGTGACTGCATCCAGCCAATTCATTCTCTGACGTACCTTCTTCTTTTGCCCTCAATCTTTCTCAGCATTAGGCTCTTCTCCAGTGAATCCTTCTCATTAGGTGGCCAAAGTACTTGAGTTTCATCTTCAGGATCTGGCCTTCTAAAGAGCACTCAGGGTTGAGCTCCTCTAGGACTGACCGGTTTGATTTCCTTGCAGTTCAAGGGACTCAAAGGAGTCTTCTCCGGCACCATATTTCAAAGGCCTCAATTATTTGGCACTCAGCCTTTCTTATGGTCCAACTTTCACAGCCATAATTGAAACTGGGAAAACCATAGCCTTAACTATAGTCACTTCTGTTGGCAAAGTGATATCTCTGCTTTTTAGTAAGCTGTCTAGATTTGCCATTCCTAGATACAGAAGTCTAAAAACTATTCAGCTCAAATGTTCAGCTAAAATGGAGGGTATCAGACATACAAGGCTAAAATCTCTGTTCATTTGTAATGCTTACCCAGTAATTTTTGCCCCAGTGAGCTGGATCTCAGGTGGTTCTTGCTATGATAGCTACATTGAATTCTCTCTGATTGTGTTCACATACAACATATTTACCCAAGTTAGATGACTATTGCCAATTGGTGTTGACCAAGAATGGATGTAGAATATTGTAATACTACATGTCTGAATAGGTTGTTTGAAGGCATCCCAATTGGTTTATTTACTTATCAAACTTCTTTACCATCCATCATACTTCTGTGACTCTGAGCCGCTTACGGATAAAATGATAAAATCATATAAAATCCATGCATAAAAACAAAGTTAAAAAAACAAAAGTCTCCCTTTTGAGACTCCACCAATCAGGCCTCCTTAACCGATGGGTACACAACTTCGCTGCTTGACTAAAATAAGGACAAGATGGTTCCCCATGTAATCTGGTCCCTTGCCATGATGGGGTTTAAAGGCAATAACCAACCCCTTGAATTGGACATGGAAGCAAACTGGCACCCAGTGCAGCTTACCTTGGAGCCGTGATGGCAAACCTATGGCACGCATGCCCATTCATCTTCCAGGTTTCTGGCATGCATGTGACGGTCATCTGGCTTTTGTCTGTGTGGCAGTGCCAGAAACCAGAAGAGCTGGTCTTCGATTTTACAGCATGAGCATGCATACCGGCTAGATGATCGGCGTGTGTGCGCATATACGGCAGTAACCGGAAGGCTTTCTGGCTGGCGTGCATGTGTGTGCCGGAAACCGGAAGTTCATTTTCCAGTGCACACATATCCTCTGGGCAGCTCCTTTTCCTGGTTGTGGCCCAGACGAATGTGCATGCGCGAAGTGCTCCCTTTTGGGGCCTTGGTGTTCCCGTTTGGCGAAGTGCCCCCTTTTTGCAAAGGTTTGCCATCACTGCCTTTGAAGCACCTCTAATTGCTTATGTTGCTACATCGTACAATGCAGTACATTAAAACATGCATAATGTACTATGCAGGACATTAAAAATGGATTAACCCAGTAACTAAGTTAGGGCACTTTGCACCTCTTATTCTTTTTTTTTTTAAACTTAAAGAAATCAGGTTCAACATAGGAGAGAGAGAAAATTGGTCCTTATCCATTACCCCTGGAATTCACTAGTGTATTTGTCTATTTATTTGAATTTATTAGCAGCCCAACTCCAACTGACTCTTTGTAATTACTGCTGGTGAGAGGGCATGCCACAGTGCTTCCTCCTGAGCTCTCAGGCTTAAGCTGCCAAGACTTCTCTCTTCCATCTGCCAACCTGTCGACTTCTCATAAACCAATGGGGGAAATACCAAAGAGGGGTTTCTTTCTATGTCTTCATCCCGGCTCATCCCTAGCATCTCTGCTTTACCTCTGGCTGTTTAGGATGGAGAAACATGGGTTCTTCAATCATGATCTACTGACCCCTTGTTTAATGTAGTTGCAAGACTATAGTGTGGGCAATCTGGAGAGAACCATGTATATATGAATTGGAGGAAGGATTGGTTGAAAATAACCATGGTGGCAATCATAGTAGTTCTGTCTTGTATTGGTTTCAGTGGAAAAGATTCATAATTATGAGCCATGGTGGCCCAGTGGTTAGAGTGCAGACTACTTCTGCTGACTGCCTGCTGCCTGCAATTTGGCAGTTACCAGGCTCAAGGTTGACTCAGCCTTCCATCCTTCCGAGGTGGGTAAAATAAGGACCCAAATTATTGGGGGCAATAGGCTGACCCTATAAATTGCTTAGAGAGAGCTCTATGAATCTAAGTGCTATTGTTATAACCTCCTGCATGTTTTCCACTGTTTCCCAAAGAAGAGGTCAGGAAAATCTTTATGTATATTAGAACGGTTAATATTGCATTATTTTCTTTGTCCAAGAAAATAATCTAAATAATCTAACTAAATTTGGGCACTCTCCAAAATATCATACTTGCCTTTTATTCTTGTTATTGAAGATTCTTTTCCTGAATTTTTCACAACTCTTTGTGGCCTGATCTGTTAGGGATCTTTCTCCATAAAAACCACTTGCATTTGGAGATGAAATTATTTTCACCAAGGACTTCTGGCTTTAATAGAATCCAAGAACTCGTTTCAGATCAAAATGTAAGGTTCAGCATGAATTTTAGCTGTTGAAAATTATGTATCCATTCATTTTTTGTATTTTTTTTTCACTTCCAGTTTGATTATTACAATGCTGTGTTGATTAATGAAAAGGATGAAAATGGTGATTATGTGTCACTTGGGAAGGAATTCATTCTGGAACCAAACGAGCATTTCAATAATTTGCCAGTGAACACAACATCCAGTAATATACAGCTTCCAACCAATGTCTACAACAAAGGTTCATCTTTTTTCCCCCCTATAGTTTTATTGTAAAATTGGCATGAAAGTGACAGCCAAGGCTCAAAGCACATGTTACAAATAAAGATAAAGAAGTAGACTGCAGCCATGCATATGTATGTTGTGTGCATGCAAATATCTACTATGGAGTATTGCTGGTTGCTAGAACTGGATGAAGAATTCTTAAAGATGCAACTTCAGGGGAAGAATGCATGTTTTACAGGTTAAAAGGAGTTAGTATTTAGACATTAACAGATAGCTAATAGTTTTGTTATTAATTAAGCACAGAAATGGAGAGTCATCTGTTCTTGTTCCAATATTTGTTTGCTTGTTCATTTTATATGTCAGCTATCTTGCAAATGTGACTCTAGGTGGCTAACAACATATTAACAATATTGTCACCCTCACCACCATCCTATAACTGCAAAAGCATAATAAAAACCTATAATGTCTGCCAGCAAGAAACCTTACAAAGGGTTACAATAACACATTAGCTGTCAAGTAATCTTCTGGTTGCTCTGGAGAATTAGGGCTCCTTGATGAGGCAACCTTTACGAAGGTTTGGTAAAGTCAGGGCTAATCTAATCTCAGGAAGTCTGTCATTTTAGTGTTCCAATTTAAATGTGTTTGTTTGTTTGTTTATGAAATTTATTGGCTGCTTGTCTTATCATAAGGCAGGGGTGACAAACTCATGGCCCAGGCCCCAGATCTGGCCCCAGATCTGGAGCTCCGTTTTCACTGGCAGACGGCAGCAGGAGACCGTCACAGCTGAAAATGGAGCTCTGGAGCCCATTTCCATTGGCCGAGCGCTTGGGCCACCACAGACACCCCCGACATGAGTGACATAAAGCTGATAACACCCATCCTAGCCACGCCCACCCTGCCCCCAAAGCCAAACACAACCCTGATGCAGCCCTCAATAAAATCGAGTTTGACACCCCTGCCATAAGGTAACTATGAGTGGTGTGTGTGTGTGTGTGTGTGTGTGTGTGTGTAGATAGATAGATAGATAGATAGATAGATAGATAGATAGATAGATAGATAGATAGATAGTATATGTATATGTATATGTATATGTATATGTATATGTATATGTATATGTATATGTATATGTATATGTATATGTATATGTATATGTATATGTATATGTATATGTATATGTATATGTATATGTATATGTATATATCAAGTTGGTTCTCTCTTTTTCCTTCAGACCCTGACATTATAAATGGAATTTACATGTCGGAAGCCTTGGATGCTGTTTTTGTGGAGAACTTTGAACGAGACCCAACTCTCACATGGCAATATTTTGGCAGCACAACAGGCTTCTTCAGGCTTTATCCAGGTGACAGGTCTTACTTTATCTTTATTTTTCCAAAAGTTAGGTTTTAGCTAAGAAGTAGAGTAAATCAAAAGTCATTTTTCCTGAATAAAGGAAGCTGAAAAATCAGTACGATTCTATTGAGTTTGACGGCTTTATTTTTCTAATACACATTTACCCTTTGTTGCAAAATTCTAATAATGTGATTATTAAGGATGAAAATGTCAACATCTGTAAAATCACAATTAAAATTGGCTTTTATGATTTTATCTGTAATTGCAAGATTTAAAATCATACAGAAGTAAAAAAAAGTTCATTAATTATCTCTCAAAAGAAGCCTACTTTAAAAAAAAAAGGATAAATCCTGATACTTATATTGTAACATCTGTGTGCTATATCTTTAGCAAATGTCTTGTGATGTCTCCTCAGGAATAAAATGGATACCAGATGAAAATGGAGTCCTTTCCTTTGACTGCAGAAATCGAGGCTGGTGAGAGATTTAGAAGGAAGAAACCAGTATTCATGCATTTGTTTTAGGGGACCTTTATTCTGTGAAGTCCATGATGCTCTCTCAGCTTGGTGGTTTGCTTGCAGACATTTCATTATCCAATTAGATAACACCATCAGTGCAGAATATCATCAATGCCTTGATGATGGTACCTAGATGGGTAATAAACGTCTCCAAGCAAAGAACCAGAGAGCACTAAAATCTCCACAGTTCAACAATGAGCTTCTATTCAGTTCTTTTGTACTGGAACATATAAAATTGTTTTGTACAATACAATATCTTTTATTTTTTTTAAAAAGCATTACCACAATTAACCCTTCCATTTTTTCATTCCCATTTTAGGGATACCCTAAACTAAGGGTGTCAAACTCAAGGCCCGCATGCCAGAACTGGCATGCAGAGCCATCTCTCTGGGCATGTGAGCCATTGCCTGTTCCCCTCCAGGTTTCAGAACACCTGCCAGCTGGTCTTCATGCACATGGAAGCACCAGAAACTGGAAGAGCAGCTGCCCGGTGCAGATGCTCTTCCGGTTTCCATGTTCCTGTTCGGTACTCAGTGCTGAAAAGTTTCACCAATACTAGTCTAAACTGTCTGAATTAAATCTCCCAAATTTGGGGCTATTAATCTAGGGATTAAGCTCTCAAAAATAATGGCTAGGACTAACAAATTGGACTTAATTATGTTTGTATTTAAATATGTAGCTATTATAATCACTTTTCAGTTAAGTGTTGAATAATTTCCTTTGCGTCTTACTAAAAATATTAATCTGGCAACAATTGTTGGATATCTGGGAGTTCTTGGAGGCCAGCTCAGTGAATTTCCATAAAACAATTTTTATGATTGTTTTTCAGCCACTGTTTGGCTTTTCTATGCAGCTGAATAAAGACTCATATCCACTCCATTCTTTAATTTTTTTTGAAAACCTCAAGAGATTTAGTAGTCCACCAATATTCTGATCCAGAAGAATCATGCATGTTGTAAAAGGCATCTCTAAACTGAGTTCTACTTTGACATGACAAGAACTATTAAAAGTGAATCTCCTATCTCAGTTATTAACTCTATAAATTTTCTTCGTCTTTGTCATGTGAGCTGAACCCTAATCCTTCCAAAATAAATTTATCTCTGAGAAGCAGAAAAATCCTAAAGTTTGGACAAACCTATGCATTTGTATTCAGAAGAAAGACCTGTTGCTTTTCAGAGTACAATTGTCCAAATTTTTACTTAGGCATCCTTCTCCCTGCCCTTTAATGGATACGTTCATTGCAACTAAAGTGGTTCGAGCAAGAACTTTATGCTCATTTTTGGCCATTCTCCATGCTTTATGTTATTTATATATTGATACTACAATATGAATAAGGTAAACTGTCTTAATTTGGAATTTAATGGTTATTTCCTCCTGCCCAATCAGAATAGAATAACAGAGTTGGAAGGGACCTTCGAGGTCTTCTAGTCCAACTCCCTACACCACTTCAGACAAATGGTTATCCAACATCTTCTTAAAAACTCCCAGTGTTGGATCATTCACAACTTCTGGAGGCAAGTTGTCCACTGATTAATTGTTCTGTCAGGCAATTTTGCCTTAGTTCTAAGTTGCTTCTCTCCTTGATTAGTTTCCACCCATTGCTTCTTGTTCTACCCTCAGGTGCCTTGGAAAATAGTTTGACTCCCTCTTCTTTGTGGCAACCCCTGAGATATTGGACACTGCTATCATGTCTCCCCTAATCCTTCTTTCTATTAAACTAGACATACCCAATTCCTGCAACCGTTCCTCATATGTTTTAGCCTCCAGTAGTTTCCAGTCCCCTAATCATCTTTGTTGCTCTTCTCTGCACTCTTTCTTGAGTCTCCACATATTTTTTTACATAGTGGTGATCAAAACTGGATGCAGTATTCCAAGTGTGACCTTACCAAGGCATTATAAAGTGGTATTAACACTTCATGTGATCTTGATTCTATCCCTCTGTTTATGCAGCCTAGAACTGTGTTGGCTTTTTTGGCAGCTGCTGCACACTGCTGGCTCATATTTAAATGGTTGTCCACTAGGACTCCAAGATCCCTCTCACAGTTACTACTGTTGAGCAAGGTACCACCTATACTGTACCTGTGCATTTTTTTCCTTGCCTAAATGTAGAACCTTACTTTTTTCACCATTGAATTTCATTTTGAAATTCAGTCTCTTAACTCAAAGATTCACTGTACCTACAGTATATTACTAAGAAAGAAGAATAAGAAGGAGGAGAAACTTTCTATTGCTCCTGAATATTCATTATTTTCAGCTTAGGACAGGGGTATCAAACTGGCGGCCTAGGGGCCATTTGTGTGACACGGTGTGTGTGACACCGATGGCCTAGGATAATGAGTGCTGTGATTGGTCCAAATTCTCCACTGTATCTCAGTTAATATGTTTACTTTATATCTCTGGCTTCCTTTTCCTATCCTAAATCTATCCTAAGGTATATCCAAGCAGCTACATCACCCAAAGATATTGTGATTGTGGTGGACATCAGTGGAAGCATGAAGGGTTTGCGACTCACCATTGCTAAGCATACTGTTGTCACTATATTGGACACACTGGGAGAAAATGATTTTGTCAATATTATTGCAGTAAGTATATCCTTCCTCAAAGCTCTCTTTTCCTTTAGAATGACTACTGGTAGGTTAGTGTGGGATGTTACGTGTTTAACATGGTGATCTGGGAAAACCAAGGTTCAAATCTATGATCGGCTATGGAAATTAATTGGATGACTTGGATCAGTTGTCCAATCTCACTCCAATTTATCTCCAGATGGTTGTTGGCAGGGATGGGCTGCTGGGGGTTTGCAGGGGTTTGGGAGAATCTCTAGCTAAGATTCTGTGCAATTTGGAGAACCCCCAAATCCCACTCCTAGCTGTCCCCACCCACCTGCTGCTTCCCTCCCAGGAGTCCCCACGTGGCTCGTTTTGGATGTGCGCGGAGGCTTGGGTAGGATGAAAAACAGGCCTACCAGAAATTCAGGAAGGCTGGAAATGGTCCATTTCTGTCTTCTGGAGGACCTCGGGAGCCTTGAGAAGCCATTTTTGCCCTCCCGGAGGCTCAAAAAAAGCCTCCAAAGCCCGAGGAAGGCAAAAACATCCCCTGCCATGGTGTAGGAGGCAAATTCGGCCACGTTCACCATGGCCACGGCCACTAAGCAACCGGGCAGAGAACTCCTTGCTAAAAATTTTGAAACCCACCCCTGGTTGTTGGATGTTCCTGGAAAAATGATGTGATATAAGCCAAACAAAACATAATCTTTATTAGATGCTCAATTAATTCATTCAGAAGCTTTGCTTGGTAATCTCTATTGTTCCTCCAAATAATTAGGTCTACTTTTCGTAAAAACCTGTATGCTGAATTGTTACAAATGGTTGGACAATCAGCCCTTTTATTATCAAATGTGATATATTCAAAAAAACTACTTTTGGAACTACTCATTCCAAAAGACTGTAACTCAGGTGTATTGCAAGATGTAGTCAAAACAAGGATGGTGGCCCAAGAGTGTGCTTGATGTGCCACCTATTTTTGTGTGTGTGTGTCACAACACATCTGACACATAAAATGGGAAAGATTGTTACCATCTTGACTTTTTTTTACTACATCTTGTGGTCATGGATCGATGCTTCTATCTCTTTCTATATATATAAAAACAGAGGTGTGTGTGTGTGTGTGTGTGTGTGTGTGTGTGTGTGTGTGTGTGTGTATGTTCCAGCGTAACTCTGGAACACCTTGAGCAATTTTAACCAAACTTGGTGCACGGTTGACTTACTCTCTGGAAAAAATATTGCGGGGGGGGGGGTAAGACACCCCCAAAACCTCTCAGGGTGTGTGTTCTGTTAAGATACAGCCTGTTGCACCTTAAAATGGCTTCTACTGTGCAGCGCAGTGGAGTTGCCATGATAACAACTTCACAATACTCCACAAGTGGGCTCCCTCTGGTAAGGGGGAAAATCCAACATTCGAAATTACTTTTGGTCTGGACATTTCCCCCCTATAAATAAATACCCCGGCAACACCAGGGTTATCAGCTAGCTTTATTTAAAAAAGGAAAGCACACATCTTTTGGGGATACTTTTACATTATATAGAAAGTGATTTCCCTGATTGCTTAGCTTCACGTATCATTGCAAAAAATATATATTTTTGGCTAAATATATCTATAGAATCCTGGGATGAAACCAAATTCTCCCTTTAGCTTGCAGAATTTGTTTCAGATAGAAATTATTTTATCTGGCTTTAGTCACCCGACAGTTGTTAAAAATAGCTTTTGCTATGAGATTAAGAGTCTGAACAGGCTTGGACAGGATATTTACTCTCAAGAGTAATTTCATGAGATTAAAATGCAAGAGAGCCCTTACATCACCCCCTCTCCACCCCCATCCTGCAAAATAGGGGCAACCCTGGCATATTATCCTTAAAAGATGGATTTGTGGCGATATGAAAGAGAGACCTTTAGCAGAGCAAAAGTGGAACTATCCCCCAGGTAGCCCCACTGTCTTATCTCAGCACTTGGCTCACTAATCAGTACGTTGTTCCTCCACTCTGCCTGATTTGGAGCCCCGAAGTCATTTCTGATCTCTCACAATAACTTAGCCTGTCACTAAGCTGAAGCTTGTGCAGCTGAAACAAATGCACAACCATACTTGGTGAAAGCCGGTCTCCTGTTTGCCTCCTTTTCTCCTTTTCTGTTTCCTTTCACGAATGTTAGATTTTAAGCCACTCGAGGTAAAGAACTGTCTTGTTCTTTAAAAATGGTGCACAGTGATATCGTTTGTAGCAATAGATAAAAGAACTCAGCAGGTAGGTTTTATGTAACCTGTTTGTCATCTCTGTGTTTCTCTTGTTTTTTTCCCCCTAAGCCTTTCTGTTCATTTCTCTGTTGATCTGTAGCCTTTCCATATTTGTCACTCTAGTCCCGTGATGGGAAACCTATGGCACACATGCCACGGGTGGCACACGGAGCCATTTGTTAGGGCATGTAATGCGTTTGCCCTGTCAGCAAGTTGTAGAATTTAACCGCAATTGGACAACCAATTTCTTTAAAATTCCTCAGCTTGGGAATATGAAATCTTTTTTTCTTATGGTATCTTCTTCCATAGAGACTTAAGTTCGCCCTTGCCCTCAACAACAAAAAAATGTCAAGCATCCTCCTCCCCTGAAACTTATCTTTCACCAGTCTTCGACAAGATAGGCCTTTGTATTTGGGGTATCCACAGGGGTGGGATTGAAAAAAATTACCAACCAGTTCTCTGCACGGTTGATGGGTGGGTGTGGCCATGGGGGCATGGCCTAGTCAGCTTCCTTCACCATGGTGGAGGGGGTGTTTTTGCCTTTCCCAGGCTCTGGAGGCCCGAAATGAACCCATTTCTGGACGGTTCCACCACAAAACCATGGTAGACTAAAGCGCGTGTGACTAAAGCGCGGTGACAAAACCGCACTGTCAAAACCGCGCGACAACAGCGCGCCGACAACAGCGCGCCGACAGAAGCGTGCTGTAACATAACCCTAAAAATAACCCTAAACCTAACCCTAAACCTAACGCTAAACCTACCCTAAACCTACCCTAAACCTAACCCTAAACCTAACCCTAAACCTTACCTTAAGTTAAATCGCGCTTCTGTCGACGCGCTGTTGTCGACGTGCTGTTGTGGGCGCGCTTTTGACATCGCGGTTTTAGCGCCGCGGTGTTGTCGGCGCGCTTTTGACGTTCGCGGTTATGTCGTGCCACGTTTCTGGACTTCCGGTAGGCCCGTTTTTCACCCTCTCCAGGCTCTGGAAGCTTTCCTCAAGCCTCTGGGAGGGCGAAAACGTTGGACACAATGGATTCTGGAAGTCCTCCAGAGGCAAGAAACAGGACCATTTTCAGACTTCTGGTACTTCCAGTAGGGCCATTTTTCGCCCTCCCAGAGCCTCCACGTGGGCCTTTCACTTACCTGGCATGATGAAAAGGCTGTGTGGAGACTCCTGGGAGGGCCTGGGTGGAGTGGGGTGGGTCGGCCAGTCCTTGTAACAACCGGTTTGGCAAACCAAATTAAAATTATCATCCGGTTTGCCCGAACCGGTACGAACCTGCTGAATCCCATCCCTTGGTATCCATAAAAGACCTGAGAAATCTAGCAGAATGAAGAGTACTCTTATTCTACTACAGAGGAGCCAAACTATTCTGATTGTAGCAGTAAATCTAGAGTACATCATTATTATTATCATCATCAGATTGGTTTCCATTTCTAAATTGGATCTGAGGTATTGATTTTTCCACTATGGAAACAGAACAGCAATAGGTTGCTCTGATAAAACCAGAATAATCTCATGAGCTGTGTTTCCAAAACAAGAGAAATAACATGGTGACAGACTAATTCAGGCAGCCTGCGCTCTGTCCCCTTCCTCCTTGAGCTTCACCAACATTCTTCAGGAGCAATTCTTATTCTACGTCTTTGAGGCAAGGAGGTGGGACTGAACATTCAGAGAGTGTGGAAGGAGACACTTAGAACTTTGGGTGAAGGAACCCAAATAAAAGGATTCAAGACAGGTGTCTATGTAGCCTTTGCCTGAGGCTCTTTCAGTGAAAGCAAGCCCACCATCTCTCTGAATCATGAAGTCATACTAGAATAGAATAGAATAGAATAACAGAGTGGAAGGGACCTTGGAGGTCTTCTAGTCCAACCCCCTGCTTAGGCAGGAAACCTTATACCACTGCAGAGAAATGGTTATCCAACATCTTAAAAACTTCCAGTGTTGGAGCATTCACAACTTATGGAGGCAAGTTGTTCCACTGATTAATCGTTCTAACTTAGTTCTAGTTCTAGGTTGCTTCTCTCTTTGATTAGTTTCCAGCCATTGCTTCTTGTCCTACCCTCAGGTGCTTTGGAGAATAGTTTGACTCCCTCTTTTTTGTGGCAGCCCCTGAGGTATCAGAACACTGCTATCATGTCTCCCCTAGTCCTTCTTTTCATCAAACTAGATATACCCAGTTCCTGCAACCATTCTTCATATGTTTCACTGCCAAAGAACTATTATGATAAATTGGTCTCCTTGATTTCCTTATGGATTTTACCCCTCTCGTGTTGTTGACTACTACCAATTAAGGGAGGAAGGTGCACCCAGAACATTATCAGATGCAAACAAAACTGCCTGATTCAACATTAAGAGGAGTGCAAGGCTAATAAGAAGCAAAATATTAGAAATTTTAATTCAACCGAAAAACAGATTAAGGAAAGACACACCGGCAGATGTAGCCAAGATTATTTGCTTCTTAATTTACATTTTCTTTCCTCTATGTGCTATTTAAATATCAATGAAAACGACTGAATTATGTCCTACACATCCATGCTTATGATTTGCTTCCCAAAAGGCAACGAAAATTGTTTTGTAACACCTTGCATTTTAAAATGTATTCTTTGCTCTCAAAGCGAACATGACAGAGGTCTTCTTTATTTGGTATAAAATCTGCTAATGCTTTCAGAGTTCTTTAAAAACATTTCCTTTTACAGCATGTAATTGTCCTCCTTTTGTCTTTACAGTACAATGACTATGTTCATTACATTGAATCGTGTTTCAAGGGAATCCTGGTTCAAGCTGACAGAGATAACAGGGAGGTGAGTATTAAACTTGAAAAGACAATCTCTACTGAATATGGCATATAAGCACTGGGGACTTAAAGGCCCATAAACTGTTATAAAACATATTTAACCAACGCTTTTTTTCTGCCCCTGTGAATTCTGTGGCTATTTTTATATATCCAAATACTAGCTAAGTAGTTGAGTCATCTAAACCCATTTAGGGAATTGTAAGCCTGAAAAAAGGTCGGAAGTTCGGCGGTTTGAATCTCTAGTGTCGTGTAACAGAGTGAGCTTCCATTACTTGTCCCAGCTTCTGCCAACCTAGCAATTCGAAAACATGTAAAAATGCAAGTAGAAAAATAGGCGCCGCCTTTGGTGGAAAGGTAACAGCATTCCGTGAGCCTTTGGCATTTTGAGTCATGCCGGCCACATGACCACGGAGACGTCTTCGGACAGCACTGGCTCTTCGGCTTTGAAACAGAGATGAATACCACCCCCTGGAGTCGGGAAAGACTAGCACATATGTAAGAGGGGAACCTTTATCTTTACCTTAATCCTACAGATAATACTGGATTCTAATTCACACGATTGGAAGCTAGAAATGCAGAATCCAAATCTAGAGCAGCATTTTTCAAACTTGGCAACTTTTAACATGTGTGGACTTCAACTCCAAGAATTCCTCAGCCAGTACGCCTCCTTATATCCTCCCACCTTACCATTTTTCATTTAATCATGTTGTTTCCTTGCTTGCTTGTTTTAAAAGGAAGGAGACAAATAATGATAACTAAGAAAAACCAAAACCCTGGATGCGTTTTCACAACAAATGTATCAGTGGTGGGTTCCGGATCCCGTTGCAACGGTACGGTTGCAATGGGGCCCGGTGTCCTCCACATGAATGCGTGCAGTGCACACACACACACATTGTACCTTCCAGCGACACCTCCGCAAGCCTCTGCGATGCTCCAGCTGCTCAGCAGAGCATCGCGCAAGCGCTGTACACGCCATGTGTGTGTGCAGAAGCCCAGAAGGCTTTAAAGGACAGGTAAGGAACTCGAGTGGGCGGGGCCTCCAGAGCACCATACCAGAACGGTACTTGGTGCTCTGGGCAGGCTCCGATATGCCCGTAGCAGGGCGTACCGCCTGCAACCCACCACTGAAATGTATATTTCCTCAACCATAAAATCTATGCATTTGAGAAAATGTGGAATGTTTTTTTTAAAAAAGCAGTGGACCTCCAATAATTACAATGAAGAGGGATTAAATAAGGATTACATTATTTTAATTGGTAATATAAAGTCTCCCAGAGAATAAGAAATATTAATATTGTAAAGAAATTGTGAATTTCATCCTGGGGGTTGGGGTTAAAGATAACTTCTTGATCCGGATAAGAAAAATAAGAAAGAAAGCTTGACTTGAATACTGTAATAATGAGGGGACAACTGGACTAGTAGGATGTTCCAAGATGGCAATTTCTGAGATTGTTGCAATAAGGAACGGGGGCACAGACCGATATGCCGATGTCAAAGACAACCCAGAGGGAGGTAAGGAGATGGAGAAATTAGGCAGTGGGAAAGTCGGGGACAGGATTTCCTGAGATCACTATAGGAAGCAGCAGACACAGAGGCCATACAGGTAGTCCTCAACTTATGACTCCATTTGGGACCAATTTTTTGGACTGCATTTTTGGACCACATTATGGTTGTAAGTTAGCCATCACATGACTGGACCTCATTTTTCAACCTTTTTTGTTGTGGTCATTAAGTGAACACTACAATTGTTAAAGTGGGACGTAGTGGATCTGTGGCTAAGACGCTGAGCTTGTCGATCAGAAAGGTCGGCAGTTCGGCGGTTCAAATCCCTAGCACCGCGTAACAGAGTGAGCTCCCGTTACTTGCCCCAGCTTCTGCCAACCTAGCAGTTTGAAAGCCTGTAAAAATGCAAGTAGAAAAATAGGAACCACCTTTGATGGGAAGGTAATAGTGGCCCGTGAGCCTTCGGCATTTAGTCATGCCGGCCACATGACCACAGAGATGTCTTTGGACAGCGCTGGCTCTTTGGCTTTGAAATGGAGATGAGCACTGCCCCCTAGAGAAAGGAACAACTAGCACATATGTGTGAAGGGACCTTTACCTTTACCTTACAATTGTTAAGTATATTCATTTTCCCCAAAGGGCATTTTGTTTAACCAGAAACCAGAAGTAAATACCAGAAACTGGCAAAAAATAAATGTTGCAAATCATGGTCATAGGCCTGCAGGACATCAGAAGCCCCTGTAAAGTTGAGCCACTTACCAAAGGCCCAAAATGCAATCATGTGATCATGGGGGCGCAGCTCGCATAACTTGACAAACGGAACCTAAGAAACTCTGGGGAGATCCATTGTAACTTTGAACAGTTGTTCAGTAACTGGTCATAAGTCGAGGATTATCTGTATAGAAAAGAGTAGGAGAAGGGGGAAAGGCATTGATCTTTCTGTACTACCGTAGTAGCAGCTTAAGATTGCTGTTGTCTTCCCTGGAAAGTACTGTATTATTTCGGGTAACTCAAATTATGGAGCTGTCCTAGTGCTGAAATATATAGTTTGCCCAAAACAAGAACTTTGGTAGCTCTAGATTGAAATGAGGGGTCCTTGGTGCTCTCTGAACTTGGATATTTTCTTGCAGATGTTTCATTACCCAAACTAGGTAACAACTTCAGTGCTAATCTAACACTAGTATAGACTAGCCCTGGTGATGTTATCGAGGTCCCTTCATCTATAGCTTGCGCTAGAGAGCTCTATTCTTTGAGTAGTTTTCTAGTGTTTTGACATTCCTGTATTATCCTTTGTGTAATGTTTCTAATCACTGCTATTAGAGTGCTTCTAATGTCTCATTTGCTCAGCATTTCAAGCAGCTGGTGCACGAGTTACAAGCAAAAGGAGTCGGGAAGGTGAACAAAGCCCTGACTGAATCCTTCAGAATCCTGAGGGAGGTAAGACTCCTTTATCTATATATTTTTAAAGGGCACACTGGCTTTCGCAGTATTGTGCTGATTATTACAAACCATTGGAGGAAAAGAAAGGAAAGATAATAGTGGCAGATAGTCATTGTGACATTGTCAAAACTTGCTGATGAACATGTTGTTTCAAACTGCAGACCAGGTTGGACATTATTATTTTGAGAATGTTGATTTCCTTGTTCATGTTTATTATGTGTTGGACTCAGTTCTGTCACTGTGACCGAAATAGATATTAGGGGTAGTTTGGGGAGTAAAAACAACCCATATTGCAAAGCTCCCATGGGACTAGATGACCCTAATGCAGTGGTAGCAACCTATGGCACGTGTGCCAGAAGTGGCACACAGAGCCCACTCTGTGGGCACATGCACTGCTGCCTTCTCTGTTTCACGTCTCTGCCATGCATTTGCACATGTCTCCCACCGGCCAGCTGATCTTTGGGTCTCTGCCATGCATCCTCTGGGACTGTTTGCAGGCATAGTGCACAGATGTCCATGCACCCACACCTTGCAGTTTGGGCATAGGTGCATGCACCGGGTGCACATGTGCATGTACCTGCGCCTTGCATTTTGGGTGTCCACGCACATGCACACTTTGGGCACTCAGTGCCTAAAAGGTTTGCCATCACTGCCCTAATAGATCAGGTCTTGGTTAACCTGAAGCTCTGTTTCTTCAGGAAGGAGACCACTGAGTTGGCTTTTGTGTTTAATCATATTTATATCTTTCCAATTTCATATTTGTTCAAGAGAATAACATATTTGGTTGGGTCTGCTTTCCTAGTGATAGCAGAGGTAGAAGGGATTCAAACGATGGTATTAGAGAAGATGAGAGCAAAAGCTTTGGAATACTAAGGCCTACTTACTTTATTTAATTAAACTAGGGGTGGGTTCCTGCCAGTTCTAACCTCTTCTATAGAAGACGTTCCACAAATCTACTGTGCCATTTAGAACCGGTTCCAGCTCCCTCCCACTGCCTGTCCTCACCACGCTTGCCCACCTGCCGCTCACTGATTGGCTGGCTCATCAATCACCCTGCCTGCCTCTAAGAGTCCATCTAAACCTTAAAGTCCTAAAGCTGTCAAGTTTGAACATCCCTGGGGTATTTTTTTCTAAAGGGTTAGGGGTCCAAGGGTCTTGTAACTTGACAGCTTTAAGACTTGCGTGCTTCAAATGCCAAAGTTTCTGAGCCAACATTTTGGTTGCTAAGCAAGAGCATTGTTAAGTGAGTTTCACCACATTTTACAAGTTGGCCACGCCCACCCAGTCACATGACTGCCAAGCCACTCCCACTCAGTTGCATGGCCAGCAAGCCACTCCCATCCAGTCACATGGCTGGCAAAGCAGGCCACACCTACAGAAGAGGTTCTAAAAATTTTGAAACCCACCACTGAATTAAACCTAGTATTTTCCCTGGGTCTGGTTCATTCGCACAGTTTAAAACTTGCATCTAGCATACAATATTCGACCCAAACCTTCAGATGATGTGTAGCAAATGCTATTTCAGGAAGGAATAGACAAGCTAGGAGACACTACATTTAACTGGCATCAGATCACCAGAGTCACTTTAGTTGGAGGCTACAAAGAGGAACATCAATAGCCTACATATAATGATAAGGATACCAGTATCCTTACATCCACTCAGAAATATTTAGATTAGGCAAAAGTCTTGTTTTTATTTTTGGAAAGTCTAAGTAATATTCTGATCTTCTGGAATATAAACTGAATTCAAGTTAGGTATATTGGATCTCAGTGCCTGGATTGTTTTTATCCATTTTATGGCTAATATTTACTTCCTATGAATTATTATGAAATATGTTACTGGCATGTACAAAGTTTTTCCCTTCCATCATGAATAATCATAGAACTATCTAGCACAAAAGTAAGGAGACCTTTATGAATTATATTGTATTGTATTGTATTTTTGTTTTGTTTTGTTTTGTTTTGTTTTATTATTATAAAGCCTGTTGGGTGAATATGAACCAGTTACTCTCTCTCAGCCCAGCCCACTTCATAGCAATGTTTTTGTGAGGAATATATTCGGAGGAAGATAGATTGTAGATAAAGATAGATAAATTTATTTATAGGCCGCCCTTTTCCCTGAGGGGACTCAGGGCGGCTTACAACGTATAGGGAAGGGAGTACACACAATGACATATAAAACAGTACGTAATAAAAATGGAAGCAACATTCATTCATCATTTGGGAGGGGACGGATTATAATCTTTAACCCCAGGCCTGACGGGATAGCCAGATCTTGAGGGCTGTGCGGAAGGTCTGGAGGGTGGTGAGGGTACGAATCTCCACGGGGAGATCGTTCCAAAGGGTCGGAGCTACTACTGGAAAGGCTCTCCTCCGCGTAGTTGCCAGTCGACACTGACTGGCGGATGGAACTCGGAGGAGGCCTAATCTGTGTGATCTAATTGGTCGCGAGGAGGTAATTGGCAGGAGGCGGTCTCTCAAGGAAGGCATGTTTACTGCCTTAAGTCGCTTGTAAAAATAATAAAGGCAGGATAAAAATAAATAAATGAACCTTGCTACTATTACCAACATGTTTGAGCACCCCTATCAATATGATAGATGCTGAAGCTTAACAAAGGACTTCATTAATCTGCTGCTGAAGCCTTAACAAAGGACTTCATTAATCTGCTATACTATTTGTGCCAGTGAGATGTGTATCTCTATCCATGACTTTCACTGTGTTTTGTTCTGTTCGTAGTTCAGAGATGCAGGACAAGGAGGCCTTTGCAACCAAGCAATCATGCTGCTCACCGATGGAGCTATGGAAGATTATGAATATGTCTTTGAAAAATTCAACTGGCCTGATCGTAAGGTTAGCTTCCAAAGTGAAAAACAGAGAAGAGCGTAGAAAATCAACTGGTCTGGTATGAATCATGAGCAGGGAACAAAAACAATGAATAGCGTGGAGACGTTTAGGTTCCTAGCTAAATTTTTGCTTGAGATAATTGCAGATGGAGCTCACTAATTAATGAGATTGGTCTAAGTTTAGTGATAGGGTCACTATATTTATTTTTTTTATGTAGCAGAAGAACAAAAACATCAATATTTAAATGAGTTTTAGACAAACGCGGTGGGAGGGAAAGGTTCACAAGCTATTTTAAGAAACTGGTTATTAATGGTTTGTTGAATCAATCACAGTTAGTTGAGTTCACAGATATGCTAAGTCAAAACTCATAACAAATCACAGTAACAATCTCTGTAAAATAATGACAGCTGTTAGTTTGAAATTGCTGTTTAAAAAGGTTGTGACAAATTGCATTTGACTCCTTCCTTTGGTTTACCTCTTATTATTTCCCACAAACTCATAAAAGTAAAGATGTCTTCAAGTTGAGTTACATTCTTAGTGACTCCATGGACATATATCCATGTAGAGGTTTTTGCATAGAAGTCCTGTGTGGCATTGCTTCTTTTCAGGGATTTTTAAAAAATTTCCACTTATCCTATAGCCCTGAGATTTCCTGCTTCCTTCCCATCGAAATCAGTGGTAGTATTCAGCTGGTTCGGATCGGTTCAAGCAAACCGGTATTGAAGACCTGTGGATGGGCTCTCTGCTGTCCTATTTAGCCACATTTTCTAAGCCACACACATGTGTGCAAGCCATGCACGCAAGCAAAGCAAATGCACAGAAGGCTGCGCACATGCACAGAAGGCTGTGCACATGCACAGAAGGCTGCGCACATGCACAGAAGGCTTGCATGCTCACAGTTTCAGTGTACAGCGAACGAGTTGTAAAATTATGTGAAACCCACCTCGGGGGGTTTCTAGAGCTGGCTTAGCTATTCCATGAATTCAAACTAAAATTTTGCCACCTACTCTTATTCCTACATTTGCATAAGGACTATCGTATTTGGTGGGTAGCTCAGAGATGCAAGGTGATGCGCAGGACCTGACAATTGCAGATGTCACAAAGAATAAGATAAATAATGATCTTGTCTGGGGTTTTCTAAAATGAAAGATTAATAAGGTAGAGTTCTGGTTCCTTTTAATTTCACATTCTAAATGCTTGTGGTCTCATTTCACAGGTCCGTGTTTTTACATACCTTATTGGGAGGGAAGTCAGCTTCGCACAGAATGTGAAATGGATAGCTTGTAACAATAAAGGTAAAGAAAAAAAGTTCATTAAGGTTCATTTTAGTCATCCTTTCTGCAAGACAGAAGCACTTGCCAATCATATATTTTTACATTATAGTAATTGTGATATGCAAACCTAATCTGAACTGGAAAAGTTCCAGAAGCAAGTAGCAGAAAATAGTAATGCCTACTCCTGTTTGAGCCATATGTCACAGATTTTGAAAAGTATGCAGTTAAGAAACTGAATCAGAAGCATTTTGTGGCTTAAAAAAAAGTATAAAAGAAGCAAAAATATTAGCAGTGGCAATTTTAATTAGGCCTTTCCTAAATGTCCTAAATATTGTGTTTGTGTATAATATGGGATCAGTTACAAAGGTGGTATAGGTAGTCCTTGACTTATAATCATTCATTTAGTGACTGTTTAAAATTACAGCAGTGCTGAACGACCAGTCTTTGCAGTTACAACTGTTTCAATTCCTGTAGTCTGCAGTTTTTCTCTGGAAATCTAAAAATTATTTTTTAAAAATTGCAGACTACAGGAACCAGGAGCACCACTCAGGTGACCTTAAGGACACAGATAAACCTCCAAGTGCTTCAATAACCCTCTAAAAGGATGCAGATTATCGGTTCCACCACAAAACCGTGAAGCCCTTATCCGCGCCGACATAAGTTGCGGAGGACAAATCCGCGCCATTCGAAGCGCTAAGGAAAAACGCGATCCTACCGCGATGACATAATTGCGGAGGGCAAATCCATGCCTTCCGAAGCACTCAGCACCCTAAACCTAACCCTAAACCTAACCCTAACCCTAACCCTAACCCTAGCCCTAACCCTAACCCTAACCCTAACCCTAACCCTAACCCTAACCCTAACCCTAACCCTAACCCTAACCCTAACCCTAAAGTAAACCCCTAAACCTAATCCTAACCCTTACCTTAATTTAAATCGGCTTTCTGCCGCCGCGCTGTTTTAAAGCACCCTTCTGCCGCCGCGCTATTGTCGCGGCGGTGATGACGCGCGGTGATGACGTCGCGGCTTTAGCGACGCGGTTTTATCACCACTATTTTGACGAGCGCGGTTTTGTTGTGCCACACAGATTATCAGATGTCTGCAAGGAATATAAATCCTCCCATTCCCCAATCCTTTGAGGATTCTCACAGCTGAAGAAGCTTCTTGGATGAGAAGCAAAACGTGTTCGAAAGAAAAAAAACAAGAAAATCCAGTTTCCTCCAGAAAAAGCATCTTTGGGATTACCATGACCTGGATGACTGAGAATATCTACAGACTTTTGGAACAAATGAGATACAAACTTCAATTTCAACAAAATTAACTCTGTTGATGATGATTTTTTTTGCCCAGGCTACTACACACAGATATCTACTTTGGCTGATGTGCAAGAGAATGTCATGGAATATTTGCATGTACTTAGCCGGCCAATGGTTATCAATCATGATCATGACATCATATGGACAGAAGCCTATATGGACAGTGCTGTAAGTATTTCATGAAAAGTTTCTAATTGTCCAACTATGAAGACGTTAAGAGATATGGGTCTTTTCGAATATTTGTTGCAGTACGTATATCATTCAGAAGTGGAATCACAGCAGCTGGATAGTGTGAAAATGTGCCTTCTAAAACAGACATCATTTATCACACTTTCCTTATGTGCGATGTTGCATTTGAAATTCCACCATAGTCCAGGAACTCAAAACAAATCACAAGAGGCATAGCATGACTTAATTAGAATCTCTTGTCTCTGTAAAATCTGCAGAAGCACTTTATTAAGGATTAGTCACCAGGAAAAAAAATTAGTTTGAGCTCAAGAAATGGGTCACTGAGCCTGCAGCAGCAGCGTAGCTTGTTTTCTATATTCACAGAAAGAATTAGCATACGTTATGGGGTCCCATATGTCTTAGATGACTAAGGCTAAAACCCAAAGGAAGAATTTGTTTGAGGAGGAAAAGAGATCCACGCCAGCCAAAACCTTGATTTCTCTTTCACTTGTAGCTGTTACTGTTGCTAAAGAGGAACACTGTTTTTCATAATTGGCAAGATTCTCTCTCTTTAGCAGTGAGATTGCTGGCATAAATGTAGACTTCCCACTTATATTTTTCCACAAGTTGAAATTCAGTACAGTTTTAGAGGGTTCTCATAGGAATGTATATCATTTTGTATAAGGCTAAAGATTCTCATCTTACCGCATCGTAGGGATGCTAAGTGGCTCAGTGGCTAAGACGCTGAGCTTGTCGATCAGAAAGGTCGGCAGTTCGGTGGTTCAAATCCCTAGCGCTCTGTAACCGAGTGAGCTCCTGTTACTTGTCCCAGCTTCTGCCAACCTAGTAGTTTGAAAGCATGTAAAAATGTAAGTAGAAAAATAGGGACCACCTTTGGTGGGAAGGTAACATGCGCCTTCGGCGTTTAGTCATGCTGGCTACATGACCACGGAGATGTCTTCAGACAGCGCTGGCTCTTCAGCTTTGAAATGGAGATGAGCACCGCCCCCCTAGAATGACTAGCACATATGTATGAGGGGAACATTTACTTTTACTTTAAAGTTTCTCAAGTGTGTTTATCCACTCTTAGCAATAAAGCCTGAGCATCTAACTAGCAGCACCTAGCCACGTCTTAGTAAGTTAAACAAGTTGGCCCTTGTTAGGATTTCAATGGGAGACGACGGGCAAGCACCAGAGCTATAGGTTAGACTAGGAAATAAAAATAAATCCAGGAAGAGAGCAACAATGACACTTTGTATTGTCCTCCAAGAAAGTATAAAAATCAAATCACAAGGAACCAAGTTCATCTCAAGGAAAAGTCTTTCTTGCTACATATGTACATGGACCTTATTTGTATGTTGAATGGTAAGGCAGAGCATCAACAATCTTGATACTGGCAGAATCAATCTCCAGTGGTTAAAATTTCCAATTCTGGATGAAACGTGACTTTGTGTGTTCCCAATTACTTGCTGTTACTATCCACAACCAATTGATGGGCTTACAAGAGCCAACAATTTAAAAAGTTGGTCCCACCATACCATACCGTGCCTTGGCCATCTTGATGCTAATCCTAAATAGATGAGAAGATTTTTTTAAATTCACAGAGCAAAGTTGAATATTTCTTGGAACTAAGTTATAAAAGAAATCTCTTTCCTAATTTAGTTAAGATTATCAGCAGAGTGACCTTGGATTTATTTTATTGAGTGCTGATTCTTGATTGTTGCTACCTAAAACTATGTGATGCTTTTGCTTGCTTTTACTTTTTTCTCACTTGCATTGCCTGTGTTACTTGTTGCATGTTTGTCTGGCTTATTCATCTGTTCTGTCGTGTCCATTCATTAATGCCATCCACATTTCTCACTAGCTGCCACAATCTGAGGAGGTAACAACCTAGCTGTATTTTGTGAACATTGACTCTTTTGTGGATGTTGTATATTAGATTACTTTGTAGCTTTACCATACATCTAGATGATAATATAGTAGTGACTGAGCAATGCAGCGTGGGAAAGACAGATAACTTAATTCTGGATGTATTTGAGTTGTGTTGTGTTGTGTCATGGAATAGTATTGCAGAGCATAGCTCATGGACTGAAGGTCCCCTGTTTGAATTGTGGCTTAATTCTAGATTCATTGAATGGATTTGACTGCAATTTGGTGCTCACTTACACTGAATTTTATGGTACTTATTTCTCTCTAGATATCTGGATAATTATGCGACTATAGTGCTACATCTTGAAGTAATTGTTAAGATTATACAATATCCATAATGGGATTTTAGCTTTAGAAAAGGGTCCCTTTGAATATGAAATAGAAGTTACATAATTTGTTTGAGAGAGAGTATAGATGAAGTGTTTTCCCAATTATAAATATTTAGTACCACAACAGGATGGCCATCTACATTTTAGTTATTGCATATCCAGGCTCAACCTGTAAATAATGCCCACTAAGCTAATGTTTAGGAAGGCTAGCAGAAGATTAATCTGTGGAATTGAATACCATAAAATGTTGTGATAGATGATGCAACAGTGAAACTTGACAGTCATGGTAGATTGCGCTATGTACAGCTATTACGAATAATAGCAATATATTATTCCCAACAGAGGAAGGATTCCTCTCAATACTAGTTGCTTTCATATGTGATTGGAATGATGCAGTTGCCCTCATTCCACTACGGAGCTTCCACAGGTATATAGTTGGCTCTTATGCTAAATCAGGGCCGCCCAAACTTGGCAACTTTAAAACTTGTGGATTTCAACTCCCAGAATTCTCCAGCCAGCATAGCTATGCTTCTCCAGCTCTGCTGGCTGGAGAATTCTGGGAGTTGAAGTCCACAAGTCTTAAAATTGCCAAATTTGAAGGCCTCTGTGTTAGATCTTTGGATTCATCTAATGAGTCTTTGATGCATTCTAGGGTGAAATGGGTGAAACCTTTATCGAATTGACTAGAAGAGAGCTGTAGCCCTAGATAAATGGTTTTTTCCTCTTCTGGGGCTGCAAAGCCATCTCTCCCTCCCTCCCTCCCTCCCATCTCTCCATCTCTATTTTGTGATGCCTTTGTCCATTTCCCACAACTTACCTTTCTTTCTTCCAACTTGTTGATGAACCATCTTCCATGTAAGCCCATGTCCCTTGTGCAATATATCCAGTGGTGGGATTCAAATAATTTAACAACCAGTTCTCTGCCCTAATGATTTCTTCCAACAACCAGTTCACCAAACTGCCCAGAAACTTAACGAAGTGGTGCGAACTGGCTGAATCCCACCACTGAATATATCCTTTGGTTCCAACTCCAATCCCAGCCCATTTGCATTTGAACCCTGAATATGAGTTGGAATGTTTATGTATGTAAGCACACATTTGCACATTGTTATGTCTGGGTAAGTGGATCGCATGCTTTAGTTATATCTCTAACTATGCCGTGTTAACCTGGATATGAAGAAGTGCAGTTAAACTTTATTTATCATGTATGTAAGCACATTTACAAGTTGCTATGACTGGGTAAGTGGATCACATGCTTTAATTATATCTTTAACTATGTTAACCTGGATATGAAGAAGTGCAGTCATACGTTACACTTTCTTTACAATGTTATCTACCTTGACTATGTGAAGGTATATTGGCAAAACATGTTTCAGATTCATGACTTTCCCCTAAGTATCATATTCATCTTGTCCTCTTGCACAGCTAGTATTTTTAGTGCACACTTTTTTCATTGTGCTTCCCTGCTATTTAATTCAAAGGATTTGTGCTTCTCCTACCAATTACTCTCCCAACAGTTAATCTGCTGCTCTTTTTCTATCTGGTAGCTCTTTGCCTCTCAAGCTCAAAGTCTCTTGCTTATGACAACAGTAGCTATGCCTGTCTTCAGCAAAAAAAATGAAACGGTAAGCATTGTTTTTTTAGACAATCTCTACTTGGAGCAAGATAAAAGGATGGCTTGCAAAATTTAAACTTTGCTTGTTGGAGCTTGTAGAGAGTAAGGACCTTGATGAAGATATGCAAGCTCCAAGGGTGGTGAGAAATCAAACGTGTTTTGAGACCACAACAGTTGGATAATTTTTAGATGTTTTAGTTTTCCGATGGAGTTGATTTCTTGGTCTGGGTCTACCTAGTGAGGTAGGTAGACCAGACCAGTGGTGGGTTCCTACCAATTCGGACCAGTTCAGCTGAACTGATAATGGTTTGACGGCCTGGGTCACTGGAACCGGTAGTGACCCAGGCTTGCCACACCCCCAAAGTGGTTCTCTGGTTCTTGTTTTTTGGTTCTGCGCATGCGCAGAACAATTTTAATTGCACTGTGCATATGCGAGTGGTGCACACACGAGCGAACCAGCAATAGTTCCTGAAGGAACCCACCCCTGAACCAGATTGACAGAGCTTTAACAGATCTCCAGACGTGTGCTACCACTTCTTAAAACTCTATATAAGTACAGGTGTGGTGGGTTCCGGATTCCATTCCAACCGGTATGGCTGGAACGGCCCCAGCATCACTCACATGGACACATATGAGCACACGCGTGCGGCACGCGCATGCATTATAGCTGCAAACGATGCTTCCGCAAGCCTCGGCGGAGCATTGCGCAGGCGCTGTATGTGCTATGTGTGTGCACGGAAGATCCAAAAACTTTAAAACATGGTAAGAAGCTCAGGCAGGCGGGTGGGCCCACTGGAGCACCATACCAGAACGGTACCCAGTGCTCTGGGCAGGCTCTGGTATGCTCGTACTGGGGCGCACTGCCTGCAACCCACCACTGAACTACAGCATGTTAAATAAATGAAAACATTTTAAAGAGTGCATTTAAAAATAAGTCAAATGGACAAGCTATAGCCTGCATCTCCATAAGGCCCCAACTCCCTTTTATGGGCTTTCTGAAGCTTCTGAGGGATGTGGTGGCTCAGTGGCTAAGATGCTGGGTTTGTCGATCAGAAAGGTCGGCAGTTCGGTGGTTTAAATCCCTAGCGCTGCGTAACAGAGTGAGCTCCTGTTACTTGTCCCAGCTTCTGCCAACCTAGGAGTTTGAAAGTACGTAAAAAATGCAAGTAGAAAAATAGGAACCACCTTTGCACCTTCAGTGTTTAGTAATGTCGACTACATGACCATGGAGACATCTTCAGCCAGTGCTGGCTCTTCGGCTTTGAAACGGAGATGAGCACCACCCCCTAGAGTCGGGAACAAATAGCACATAAGTATGAGGAGAACCTTTATCATTACTTTTAGAGCTTCTAAAGTCTTGTAAACAAAATTTGATAGCAAAAGTCCTGAAGAACGATCTGCAATTATCTACCAATGTATGTGTGAGACAAAGTAACTTTCTTTTGGTTAAAAGCAAGAATATTAAAAAATTAAAAAAACCTAACATTTCAAATCCAGCGAAAGAACTGATAGACTGGCCCCACTGTTGAAAAAAACACTAGTGAAAGAACTATTTTCTCAAGAAAATAGAAATGCAAACCACTTCTCTGTCTTCTTTTGAAATTATTAATCTTATAGAATCTATTACCTCTTTTTATTAGCATCTACACTGTAGCTTAGACAAGAATGGAATATTTAACCCGTTTCTGTTCCTTTTTATCCCTCCATCTGAATATTTTGTCAGGCTAATCAATAAAAATGATGAAAACCAACATAGTGACAAAATGATGATACTGATTTTGGTACAAGGAGAAAGAGATAATACATCCCCAGTTTTCATTTTCTATTTTTTTCAGAGATCACACGGCATCCTTCTGGGTGTAATCGGATCCGATGTTCCACTTAGAGAACTCCTTAAGTTGGCTCCACGATACAAAGTAAGAACTGAAATCACGAGAATTTATCTGATCTTTAAAAGTGCAGCAATCCCAAAGGAAATATTCATTCCACCATAATGACAGGGAATTGCTTCAGTCATGGCATGCTGCAAGAAGTAAAAGTGCCCACTAGTTCAGAAAGATTGTCACATTCCCAGCGTGTCTGCAGAGGACATTTATGCCTTTGAAACTCTCCGTTAATACTATTCCCTTTCAAGGGAAAGTCCCACAACTAAGAAAGCATGTTCCTCGTGCCTTACTATAAAGATTTGATGCTCCTCTGAGAATCTTAGAAACATGATATCAGGGCCAGCATTGTACTCAGACCAGTGGTGAAATTCAATTTTTACTACCGGTTCTGTGGGAGTGGCTTGGTGGGCATGGTGTGACTTGGTGGGCGTGGCTTGGTGGGCATGGCAGGGGAAAGATACTGCAAAATCTCCATTCCCACCCCACTCTGGGGCTAGCCAGAGGTGGCATTTGCCGGTTCTCTGAACTACTCAAAATTTCCGCTACCGGTTCTCCGAACTACTCAAAATTTCCGCTACCGGTTCTCCAGAACCTGTCAGAACCTGCTGGATTTCACCCCTGGTTCAGATTGGTTCCACATTCTTATTTCTTGATCTGAGGAACCCTCAGAGCAAGGCACTGTTGAGAAGAGATGAGATATTAGGATGGTAGTAGCTAGGGTTGGGGTGTCAAACACAAGGCCCACAAGATGGATCCAGCCCGTGATGTACTTGGATCTGGCCCATGGGGCTGGACCATGTCGCTTTGGCCCGGTCTACCCAACACAAAGAGGAAACATGCCAGCAGTTTGAGGAGTGATATTAAGCTGGCCATGCCTACCCAGTCGGTCATGCCCACCTGACCCCCCGTGTTCAACTTCAGCCCTAATGCAGCCCTCAATGAAATTGAGTTTGACACCCTTGAGGTCTGAACCTAAAAATGAATCTTCCTGAATATGTTGCTTGAGGGTCAGGGGGTGAGCTGGCTCTGTTCAGTTTGAGGGGGGAAATATTCATTCAGCAAATTTGGAAGAATTCCTTGCAGGCAGCCACTGCCAATTAGACACAAGAATTTTGTCTTGATTAACAAATATTCTGATTTATTGTCAGCTTCTTATGTTCCTTAACTCTCCTGATTCAGATTTTAATCTATGTTAAAACAGAAGAACATTGTCCGTCGACCGGACAATGCCGGCTGGCGGCCCCCCAGGGGAGGGCCTTCTCTGTAGCTGCGCCAGCCCTGTGGAACGATCTACCCGTAGAGATCCGGACCCTTACCACTCTCCCAGCCTTCCGTAAAGCCACTAAGACCTGGCTGTTTCGGCAGGCCTGGGGCTATTGATCAATGTCCAGCCCCACTTAGACTGAATGGATGTTGTGTTGATTTTAACAATTGTATTTTTTTACTTTTAAATTTTTAAATGTTTTTTTATCTGTCCGTAAGCCGCCCAGAGTCCCAAGGGAGTGGGCGGCATACAAATTTTATTAAATTGAAACTGAAATCTGAGAGCCCCTTACAACAGCAAGATAATTTGAGGAAGATGGGTGGTTTAGAAATGTATGAAATATAAAGAACAAATAAAAACTAAATAGATCTCTTGATGGGTTAAGGTTTTATACAAAATGTCCCAACCAAGAAATTATAGTGTGCATACTAATCAACCAGTGCATAGTTTTGTGGAATGCGTTCTGTAACTTTCCCTTTTGCATTTTTTTTTAAAAAAATAAACACATCTAATTGTTTCACTGCATTTATTTCAAGCTGGGTATCCACGGATATGCCTTTCTAATTACTAACAATGGCTACATTCTGTCTCATCCCGACCTCCGGCCGCTGGTAAGTACCTAAAGAAGCCCCGGATTTTCTGTGATTTCTGTTTAGTTTGTGTCATTTTAGAACCTCCAGTTCATTAATGCACAGGGCAGGGTTGAGTTCCTGCCAACATTACTACTGGCTTGGAGCGCAAAAAACTACCCTTCCGCGCGCATGCACATTTGCACCTAAAAAGGTCTGCACACGTGCACAACATTAGAAAAGGGGGGGAAATTACAATTTTTTCAATGAAGATTGTTCTGTGCATGTGAGAACAGAAAATCAAAATGGCGCAGCTGAACATAGAACCAGTTCGGGCGCGTGTCCGGCAGAGTTACTACTTACTCGGCCGAACCAATCCGAACCAGTAGGAACCCACCTCTGGCACAGGGTCATCAACTATCTAGATTTGTGCTTTCCCACAGTGACACTAAGTCACTATTGGATGGTTGTCTTCTTCTAATGGCATCCTTGAGTGTTAGTTTTCTTTTCCAATGAACCCAACATCTATTCAATATCCATTCAAACTTCTAAATGGGCACCATTCAGGTGTCAAATCAAAGGCCTGTCATGAACCTTTACATGCAGTGGATCCCATTGCGTCAGCAAAAATATCACTGGTGCCAATAGAATTGTCATGGTGTCAATTTTATGTCACTTTGACTTAAATGTCAAGGCTCCAAATGCAGCTAATTATCTTGGCTGGCTGAATATTCTGGTTCCACCACAAAACCGCGCTCGACTAAACCGCATCCGACTAAACCGCGTAGCTGATGTCATCAACAGGGCGACAACAGCGCGGAGACAGAAGCATGCTGTAAACCCTAAACCTAAAATTAACCCCTAAACCTAAACCTAACCCCCCTAAACCTAATCCTAAACCTAACCCTAAACCTAACCCTTAACCTAACCCTAAACCTAACCCTAAACCTAACCCTTAACCTAACCCTAAACCTAATCCTAACCCTTAACCTAACCCTAAACCTAACCCTAACCCTTAACCTAACCCTAAACCTAACCCTAAAGCTAACCCTAAACCTAACCCTTACCTTAAATTGAATCGGCTTGCTTTCAAAGCGCTATTTAAAGCGCCCTTCTTTCTCCGCGCTGGCTGTTGTCGCCCTGTTGATGACGTCAGCGACGCAGTTTAATCGGGCGCGGCTTAGTTGAGCGCAGTTTTGACGGGTCACGGAATATTCTACCTCCTCCAAGGTACGTTTTCATTATCTACTTATTCCGTCCAAAATGTAAATAGTATGTGAGATTGAAAGTTCTCCTCCAGAACTTTCTTCCCTTTTTATATTTTCTCTTGATTTATATTTTCTTTGCTTTCATTACAAGCATGCAATAAATATCCCCATTAGAAAAAGAACACATATGATACAATAAATGCCAAGTTGGTTAGATTACTTATATGCTCAGAGGGTTGAAATTTATATCTGAATTAAAACAGTAAAGCGTACATATCATTTCTGTATTATTACTCTGCTTCTTGCCGCTGCTCATTGTTTCTGATTTGAGCTATTGGAAACATAATTGCTAGGCCTGTACAGGTAGTCCACAATTTACAACCACAATTAGGACTGGAATTTCAGTTGTTAAGTGATGTGGTTGTTAAGAGAATCATTAAATGACCAGATCTGATTTTATGATGATTTTTATTGTGGTTATTAAGTGAATCAATAGCAGTAGCAATAGCAATAGCAGTTAGACTTATATACCGCTTCATAGAGCTTTCAGCCCTCTCTAAGCGGTTTACAGAGTCATCATATTGCCCTCAACAACAATCCGGGTCCTCATTTTACCCACCTCGGAAGGATGGAAGGCTGAGTCAACCCTGAGCCGGTGAGATTTGAACAGCCGAACTGCAGAACT
The DNA here is from genome assembly GCF_051295495.1 of Thamnophis sirtalis. Classification (NCBI taxonomy): domain Eukaryota; kingdom Metazoa; phylum Chordata; class Lepidosauria; order Squamata; family Natricidae; genus Thamnophis; species Thamnophis sirtalis. The sequence goes on from NW_028261389.1 coordinate 15,505,085, forward strand.
GCATTCAGCTGAAGTTGCCTGCAGTGCTGCATTTAACCACTGCGCCACCTCGGCTCTACATGGTCGTTAAGCAAATCTAGTTCCCCCAATTGATTTTGCTTGGAAGATTACTATTGTGATCATGTGATTCAGGCCAACTACCTAAATTACAACAAGTTGACCACTGGGGTGGTGCGGCAATTGTAACTTCAAGAACAGATCATAAGTCACTTTTTCTAGGCTGTTCTAACTTTGAATTATCAATAAATGAATCGCCATAAGTAGAGGACTACCTGTGTTTGTCAGAAAAAAAGTCTTATCTTCTGTACAATCTTCCATTCCTAGTGATGCCATGAGGACTACCATTATTTTGCTTTATGTAATAGTAAAAGTGTGGAAGATGTTGAACACAATTTCACCTTTGTCTAGAGGGCAAAATGAATGGAAGAGCACAACAACTGCATTTTCCTCATTCAACAATAATAGCAATAGCACAGGCTTACATACCACTTTATAATGCTTTTACAGCCCTCTCTAAGTGGTTTACAGAGTCAGCCTCTTGCCCCCAACAATCTGGGTCCTCATTTTTACCGACCTCGGAAGGATAGAAGGCTGAGTCAACCTTGAGCCTTATCAGGACTGAATTCCTGGAGTGAGCAGTGAGTCACTCACTGCAGTACTGCATTCTAAACACTGTGCCACCACAGCTCCTAATAACACCTATAACCATGATGGTGAATCTATGGCACATGTGCCACAGGTGGCACATGGAACCAATTTCGAGGGCACATGAGGTGTTGGCATGTGTGCGCTGGCCAGTTGATTTTCGGCCTTGATTTTCGGCCGTTTTTCTCCCTCCTGAGGCTTCAGTGAAGTCTCCTGAAGCCTGCGGAGGGAGAAAAATGACCCAACGGGCAACCTGGAAGTCCGTCCCCAAACTTCCGGTTTGCATGTTGGGCTGTTTTTTGCCCTCCCCAGGCTCCAAGAAAGCCATGCGTGCATGTGCCGGGCAGTGGGGGTGGGGGTGTGTGTCACACGTGGATGCTCAGGAGGCACGGCATGGGAGGGTCATTAAATTATGGGGGTTAAATTATTTGGCATCTGAGGTGAAAAAGTTTCGCCATCACTGACATAGAGCCGAGGTGGTGCAGTGGCTAAATGCAGCACTGCAGGCTACTTCAGCTGACTGCAGTTCTGCAGTTCGGCTGTTCAAATCTCACCGGCTCAGGGTTGACTCAGCCTTCCATCCTTCCGAGGTGGGTAAAATGAGGACCCAGATTGTTGTTGGGGGCAATATGCTGACTCTGTAAACCACTTAGAGAGGGCTGAAAGCCCTATGAAGCGGTATATAAGTCTAACTGCTACTGCTATTTCAACAGTAGACACAAACATAGTAAAATCAGCAAGGGAGGAAAAAGTGTTTCCTTCAAACAAATAGTGCATCTTTCTAACTTGTCTTTCCTTCTCCCCCCCCCAAATATTCCAGTACAAAGAAGGAAAAAAACTGAAGCCCAAACCCAATTACAACAGCGTCGACCTTTCTGAAGTAGAATGGGAAGATGTAAATGAAACTGTAAGTATCTAATTGAAGGGTTTGGGCACATTCCTTGACCAATTTATCCATAAGGTTCCTACCAAATCATAGGAATATTGACAAATAGTCTGTCTATTGACAATGGGCAACATGCAACAAAGTCAGAACAAGCCCAAGATGATGCAAGTAATCAATGAAAGGCACGGCAAAAATATACACATATAGAAGAACATCCTTGTACCAATCTGTTGCAGCCAATTATTCATACTTTGAAATCTCCCAGTTCTATACTATAGTAAAATCTATAGTAAAGGGAATGCATATTTAATCACACATGTGCTAACTGCAGCTAGAATGGTATTTGCACAAAACTGGAAGGATGAAGAGATCCTTACTGATAATAGCAGTAGACTTATATACCGCTTCATAGGCCTTTCAGGCCTCTCTAAGTGGTTTACAGAGAGTCAGCATATTGCCCCCAACAATCTGGGTCCTCATTTTACCCACCTCGGAAGGATGGAAGGCTGAGTCAACCCTGAGCCGGTGAGATTTGAACCGCTGACCTGCTTATCTAGCAGTAGCCTGCAGTGCTGCATTTAACCACTGCGCCACCTTGGCTCTAAGAATGTGATTAGGAAAATATTAGAATGTGCAGAAATGAATAGGTTAACGGTAGCTATAAAGGAGAAAGAACACACTGAATATTATAGGACATGGGAGCTATTTTATGGATGGTTGGAGAACAAAAACAGAAGTTAGAAATAAATGGAGATCAGTGAAATGTAGAAAATACGTTAAGACAGAGATGTAAACAATATGGTGATTCTTACAAATATGACTGCTAAGACTATTGGGTTTAATATTACTAATATATTCTTTTTTTATTGAGAATTTTAAAAAAAACTTTTACAAATATTTGCTTCCCTCCCCCCTCCTCCCCCCAACCCCTCCAACCTTCCCCCCCCCCGACTTCCCAGAACCAATACAGGGTATAAATCTTTAACAAAAACATTCTAAAATAAACTTTTAAAAAAGTTAATATCATCTTTCATTTGAGCTTTAACTCCTCCTTGCTAGGCTAGCTCTAAACAGATTATATCATTCCTTGTTTCTTCAGACATAAACTATCTGGAATTTCTTAGTCCCATATTTACTTTGAGTATAGTCAATCCATCTTCTCCACTCCAGTTTATATCTCTCGTTTGAATGGTCCTTGAGATAGGCTGATATTTTAGCCCTCTCAGCTAGGTTTGTTACTTTCAATGTCCATTCTTGAATAGTAGGCAAGTCTTCCTTCTTCCAGTATTGCACCATCAGCAGTCTAGCTACAGTTATTAAATGCAAAATCAGGTTAATCTCTACAACTGTACAATCAATATTACTAATATATTCTTATTGGAAGAGAAGTTGAGAAATGAATAGGCTTATCAGGCTATTGTTGTTGTTATTGTTGTTGTTGTTGTTGTTGTAAGATTAGAGAATTAATATCAATGTAATGAATACTGTAAATTCTGATTGCACAGAAATATTTGTACCCAGACGACACGCTGTTTAATGGAAGATGAAATGTTCATTTTTTTAAAAAAAAAAATTAAAAAAAAAAGAAAGAAAAAAGAAGGAAAAAAGAAATAACCCAGTTCTAATCCAACACATTAGTCATGGCAGTTGCTTTCCTGAATCGGTATGATTACAACCCAATCTGTATATTATCTAGCTAAACACAAAGGGGTGAAATATCTACGTGACCCGACAAATGCGCGAACATCAAAAGCGTGCCGACTGGACTTCCTGGGGGCGTGGCCTGTTGCCGAGGAGGGCTCCACCGAGCTCCTCAGAGATCTGGTCTGTATATCTAAATAAGATCATAGATAGCACCCCTTTTTGGCTAAGAAAGGGGCAGGGAGGATAGCTCCGTAGACTAGGGTCTATTCGTAAGCCACAGCCTTTTTTTGGGGGGGCTGTGGAAGAGATTAGATCCAGCCGAAGCGGAGCTTTTATCTCCGGCCAGTTCTTCTCAGCTGCCTTTTTTTTTTTGGCAGCCCCAGACAGGCTAGCCCCCCCCAGGACAAAACAAAGTTTTTTCAAGCTAGAATTGATACGGGAGGGTACCACCCCTGTGAGATTTATGCTTTTATTACTATCTTAAATACCAGCTCCATTCGTCTTAAAGACTTCTTTGTTTAAATAGACTTCAAAATGGCGATTTCTCTCCGTGGATGATTACTGGATGTACTTAGCCGGGTTTATCTTCCTGCAGACTGCTCCTTAACAAAATAAACTCTTTTTCTTTGGAAATAGAGGGGAGTGAAGCGCTGCTTACTTGTTTATTTATTATGGCACCCAGATCAAAGAAGCGTTTTGCTACAAATGTATCTAAAGAATTTAAAGAATCTTTTCTGGGAACACAGCCTTTGTCTCCTACGCCCTCTACTGGAGAAGTTTTAACACAGGAATATCTCTTTAAAATGTTTAATGCCTTTAAACAAGAAATTCAGGAATTTGTACTGCAACTTTATGATGATTTAAAATCTAAAGTTAATCAAATGAAGGCGAATACGTTTGTAGCCGTGTCTGCCCTCTCAGATTACTCTGCTGAAATAGAGAACAAATTGGAAAGTCTGGAGAAGGCTAATTTTAATTTGACTACCAATATTCAAATTTTACAAGAAAAAATTAGAAATAACGAAGATCAGCTTATGATGTTAAATTTTAATAGGAAGGCATTTGCAATTAGAGTCAGAGGATTCCGTGAAAAGGAGCAAGAGGATTTGAAACAGACCTTTGCTGAAGCCTTCAACCATGCGCTGGGAAGCCCGGGACTTAACTTTGATTGGCAGATTCGGAAAATCTATCGCCAGAACTCATTGATAGCGGAACAGCGACAACTCCCGAGGGACATAATTATACATTTTTCCACAAAAGAAGCTAGAAATGCGATTGTGCAAAAGTTTCATAATAACGGTTTTCGAGTTGAAGGCCAGGACCTGATTGTTTTCAAAGATATTCCTTTTCAGATGTTGAAGGCAAGAAGGAATTACACCTTTTTAACTAAGGAGCTTAGGAGTCAACAGATTCGATACAGATGGGAGGCCCCTGCCGGTATTACAGTTACATTTGAGAATCAAAGATTTCGTCTTAACTCTGTTTCGGAGGCTCAAGATTTCTATTGTAGGATTCTGAAGGCGGGACTTCCTGACGCGCTTGGAAGAGAGGAGAGACAAGCGGAAGGAGAAAGCAAACGGCTGGCCATGCGGCTGCAAGATGGAGGGGGCAGCCCCTCCTCCCTCAGAGAAGCAGAAGAACGCAGATCGAGAATTTAGATACTTCAAAAGACTTCCTAAAGTTGAGGACTGAATGGGGGTTTGAGACCTCTCTCCGGTAGAAAAAGTGGACTAATTTTTATCAGAAGGGAAAGCTGGGTGAAACTACTTTGAGCTAGATTCTAAAGTAACGTTAGCATAAATTTGATAGTGGTTAAAAGAATGCGGAATGATTTATGTTGTTTAAACTTTGTTAGATGGGACTATTTTAAAATAGAAGGTTAACTGACTCTTGCTGAAAGTATTATTTGAATATGATCCATGCTACTTAACTTTTATTTGAAGGGAAAGTTGGTTGTAATAGTTCTGAGTCACTTTTTAAATAAACGCTAGTATAAATTTGATAGTGGTAAATATCAGACAAGCAAGAGATGAGGGTAAAATGCATGTGGAATGAACTACGTTATTTGTGGTAAATATCAGACAAGCAAGGGAAGAGGGCAAAATCTACGTTGTTTAAAGCTTATTAGAACAGGAAGCCGCTTGGGAAGATAACTGTAAAAAGAATGCAGAATGACTTATGTTGTTTAAACGCTGTTAGAAGGGACTACCTTAAAATAGAAGGTTAACTGACTCTTGCTGAAAGTATTATTGGAATATGTGGAATGATTCATGCTACAAATCACTCTGAGTTATATTTTAAACAAATGCTAGTATAAATTTGATAGTGGTAAATATCAGACAAGTGAGGGATGAAGGTAAAATGAATGTGGAATGAACTAAGTTATTTATTATTTTGAATTACTGTTTGAAAAAGGGGTAAAGAAAGATTATTTACGTTGTTTAAATTTTACTAGAAGGGAAAGTTTGATTACTTGTCTGTAAAGTTATATTTGAATATATGGCATGAACCACGCTGCTTAAATTTTATTGGAAGGGATCATGAGGTTTAGGAAGGGAACGGGAGAGTCTACAGAAGGTTGGGGTAAATAGCAAAGAAGTAAGAGACGAGAATAAAATATAGATAGAATGATTTATACTATTTAAGCATAGATAAAGATGGGGGGCTGAGATCAATACAAGAGTGGTTTCTTTTTTTTTTTCTCTTTTCTCTTTTCTTTTTTTCCTTTTTTTTTTTTCTTTCTCTGCTTTTCTTTTCTTTTGATATATACTTTTATTTTTTAATTCATATGTATACAAGATATTTTAGACAGAAGGTAGTGCCAGGTGTGGGCCCTGGGAAGTCGGGAGGATTAGGGATGGGGATTGTGGGGGGTGGGGTGGGGGGGTGTTAACATAGTTTTAATAAGAACAAGAATGTATTTATATACGGTGGTTCTTTTTTTTTAATCATTATTATTATTATTTTTTCCTTGGTTCATTTTACTTTTATCAGATCAAACAACACTCGAATAAAGGCATACACCAAGGAGGGAGGTAGAGGGAAAGAAGAGGGAGGAGTAAGGAAGGAGTAAGGGGAAGGTAAGGAGGGTGTCCGGGGAGTAAGGGGAGAAGGAAGGATTGAGGGGAAAGGGAAGTAGGAGGGGAGTGTTAGAGGGAGAAAGGAAAGTTGGAGGGGGTAGATGGGGTGTATGGAGGATGCAAGGGTGGGGTTGTGAATGATGAGTTGTGTTTTCTCTTTACTTGTTCGTTTTATTCCCTTTTTCTTTGTTTTTCTTTTTTTCTTTTCTTTTTATAGTAAATACCCTGTATATAAATGATTGCAAATGGAATGTGAAAATTGAATAAAATATTTTATGATAAAAAAAAAAAAAAGCGTGCCGACAAAAGCGCGACGCTAAAACCGCGATGTCAAAAGCGTGCCGACAACAGCGCGCCGACAAAAGCGCGCCGACAGAAGCGCGATTTAAGTTAAGGTAAGGTTTAGGGTTAGGTTTAGGGTTAGGTTTAGGGTTAGGTTTAGGGTTAGGTTTAGGGTTAGGTTTAGGGTTAGGTTTAGGGTTTGGTTTAGGGTTTGGTTTAGGGTTAGGGTTACAGCGCGCTTCTGTCGGCGTGCTGTTGTCGGCGCGCTTCAGCGCTCATTCGTTGGCGCGGTTTTGTCACCGCGGTTTAGTCACCGCGGTTTAGTCAGGCGCGCTTTTGTCGTTCGCGCATTTGTGGTGGAACCAAATATCTATACCTCAATTACTATTGCAGGCCAGTGGTCTTGAGCCAGCTACTGTAAGTATTTTAATTTCTTTCTGCAGTTACGAACAGCAATGATCAATGGAGAAACTGGTTATTTGTCCATGGATGTGAAGGTTCCCATGGATAAAGGAGTGAGTATTTATAAGTTCTAATTATAGATTTTTAAAAAACATGCAATTCAGAAAAGTGAACATTTATGAAGGTTAAATGTGTGAAACTATCCTAAAATCCCCAAAACACATCAGCATAATTAGATTAGCTTCATTGGATACATGGCAAAAGCAGGAGAGTTCGAAGGATGAAATCGTAACCCGCTGTTTTGGAAATACAAAGCTTAGCCATATCTTTATTCTCTCTTCATCAAACACAGTTTCCCTAGGAGGCAGAGAAATGATGTAAAGAGACCATAGCCATTTTAGTCATAGTTGTCATCCACAGAGGCTTAATTTATCAGTAGTTGCCGCAGAAGCATATGATCCATTAAAATCCAGCAGTATTTGAAGTGTGTAGATTCAAGAATGAAAATGTTTCCTAAAATTCTTGAGACTTAGGTTCTAGCAGATCTTGTCCAGGTGTGCATGTCAAGAGTTCAGAGCAGAGGTGTTCATGAAAAAGTCAATATGGGTGCAGCGATTGTGCAATCAAAGGCCCAGCCCTTTCTAGTGTACATTAAAAGGAGAGGCTTCAATATCCCCCTTTCCCATCTGTTCTGTACAAATGAAATGTTTTTTGTCAAGGTAATAATGATTTAATAGCTGACCAGCTACTGTAATGCTGTAATACTGAAATGATGATGCAATGAGAATGAGTCAGCAGGATTATTTAATTTTCACTTGAAGAGGCTGTATATATAAGAGAGGCCCTGTGAGGGTGTTCTCTCTCTCCGTGTATACTTCTGTGCTGTGGTTGATGATTGATTGCCTGACTTTGCCTACTACGTGTATGTATATATTCCTTGTAGATAAACCTCTATTTGAAAGACAAACCTCTGTTTACTGTATTTTGCTCCTGGGTTGTCTCAAAATAGTCACCCTGTGTGCACTCTGACAGTTTTACAGCTATTAATGTATTTAGGCATCATGGCATTTCCTAAATTAAATCTCTCATCATTAAATGCCATGTGATGTTCATTGGCCCCTTGTTAGCTCTCTCTTACCTACCTTCACGACTTTTACTCTTTTGTCATTATTGCTCCTTCATCTCATTATGAATTGGGTTTTCAATTATTGTTTTTTCACCTGCATCTCTTAAACCAGAGGCACATACTTTTTTTTTCCTTCAAGAGAGTTGGAAAGTTTTCCATGGAGTCTCTAACATGCAGGCACTGGGATGATTTCTTTGGCCAGCTGCCCCCTTAAGTTAAATAAAGGTGTAGAGATTCTGAATTGATAGAAAATTCTCCAAAGTCTGTTGTAACCAGAAATAAGAGTTGAAGAAATATATATCAGTACTCTTAAAAGTAGCACTGTTTTTTCTCTCCTGCTCCACTAGCCTTTCTTAACCTCTTCATGCTCTGCTTCTCTGCTTCATCTAAATTTCACACCCTCCATGGAATTGATTTGTTAAGTTTATATTCTTCCCCTGCTTCCAGTTGCACTGAACATTATTTTAAAGGTTAGCAAAGCAGGGTTCCGTGGAGACATTTTATTCACTCCTGTTAATATCACATCCACCTCCTGTCCCCAAATACTTGAGACTGTTTGCCATTTCTCTAATCTTGTAAGCTTTCAGGCTTTAAGAAGTGCCTCCTTGACTGCATTAATTAACATTAAGACTGAGGGTTTTAAAAAAAAAACAGATCATGTTTCAGGGCGAAGCTAAATACATGAAACAGTTCACCAGTTCCCCTCAATATTCAGACAAAAACTATACTGAAGGAGAAAAAGTAGAATGAGGAAATTCTACTCCATGCAGACTGTTTGTATTATGAATATATATGAAAGAGAGAGGGAGGGAGGGAGGGAGGGAAGTGGGGAGGGGGAGAGGGAGAGGGAGAGGGGGGGGGAGAGAGAGAGAGAGATATCTTAGTACTGCCTGTGGATATGCTTAAAATAAACATAAATCCATTATGACTTTCTTGCTGTTCTTTGAATCCAATGGCAGCATTGCTATTGCCTTAGAATTTTTTCCCTCCATTTTCCCTTCAGTTTTCCACTCTATCCTAGAGATCAGGGGTGAAATTCAACCGGATTGGACTGGCTCGGGCGAACCAGTAGGGGTGATTTGAATCAGCTCACTGAACCCATAAAAATCACCCCTGGTTGGCCCCATTCAAAAAATTGAATGTCATCCCTGCTAAAGATCCTTCATTTCTGAGTGGTCTCCAATCCATGTCTCAGCTGGAACTGGTGCTGCTTAGCTTTTTTCCCCAGATCAGCCATGTTGGTTAGAGATGCTGACACTTGCTGTGACCTTGTGGTAGCTAGGAATCATAAAAACAAGTCGAATGTTAACAGCAATAGAAAAGCAGGAGGGCTTGGGACCCCTGGAGGGAATATTATAGGCGTCATTTAAGTCAGGCTATTTCCTATCCTAGCAATACAGAAACTGGGGAAGCCACTCAACATTATATGGCAACCCACAAAGATTTCTTTTTCCTCTTTTTTTTTGAGACCATTAGGCTGGCCATGCTCGGCTAATTAAATAAGCTAGCTGAGATGTTTTTGAAATGCTCAGCTGGCAGCCAGCTCACATAACTGCCTCCAGGATCGATCATCCTTTCCAAAGCATGAACAGTTTAGCCTCCAGTCCTTTGATGCCTGCTGTCATTGTACTAGATGGGGGTGGGGGGGTTGGTTTCCAGGATGTTGAGGATTGGTCTTTAACTCACAAAAGGGAAGGATGATATTTAGGTGAAGGAGAAAAGGAAAGTGTCCCCAGTGACTGCAGCCACAAGGACTGAGATGGTTATCCTACCGCTTGTCACCTTCTCTGTCACACTCCCGTCTCAAGCCTATCTGTCATTTCATGTAGACCAGCTGCTGAGCATCGATCTGTGTAACGTATTTCAAGGACATTAAAGCAGGGGCAGGACAGCCTTGAAGGCTGTGGCCAGTCTTCCCCCCACCCCTCCAATTCTATCTGATAAGAAGTGCAATGCTCATCAAGTCATGAATAAAGGTAGACAAAGAAACAGTGCTAAAACCGTATTATGTACCACAGCTAATCCTACTTAGCAAGATTCCTTTGGTACTAGGGGTGTGAATTCACAAAGTGGCCAGTGTGCTGTGCAAGAATGTTGGAATATTACCGTGTTTCCCAGAGGTGAAATCCAGCAGGTTCTGACAGGTTCTGGAGAACCGGTAGCGGAAATGTTGAGTAGTTCGGAGAACTGGCAAATACCACCTCTGGCGGGCCCCAGAGTGGGGTGGGAATGGGGATTTTGCAGTATCCTTCCCCTGCCATGCCCACCAAGCCTCGCCCACAGAACCAATAGTAAATTGTTTTGAATTTCACCACTGGTGTTTCCCCGAAAATAAGACAAGGCCTTATTTTCAAGGTCTTATTATTTTTGAGGTGCAGGAGATGGCGAGCGTGGTCACCTTATGGCTGCTGCTGTGTTGCAATATTTTTGGGAGGGCTTATTTTCAAGGGAGGGCTTTTTTTAGTGCATGCGCTCAAAAGCTCGATTGGATTAATTATCCGGGGTGGTCTTATTTTGGGGCAAACAGGGTAGTTGATGCAAGCAGAATGGAGAGCCCATCTCCATTCTGTCTGCATTCTTCCCCCTCCCACCCACCGCCCCCAATTTAAAAAAATCTCACTCTAGCGACAGAGATAGAGTAGCTCAAAGCAGAGGGCAATGCCCTCACTGCCTCTGGTATTTTCTTACAAAGAAAGATTAGTCTATCAGATCAACGTGCTGTTTTTAACCTTTAAAGCCCTTCATGGCATGGGACTGCAGGTAGTCTTCAAGTTATGATCACAATTGAGCCCAAAATGTATGTTGCTAAGTGAAACCAAGAGCCAAGGTGGCACAGTGGTTAGAGTGCTGTACTGCAGCCACTTCAGCTGACTGTTATCTGCAGTTCAGCGGTTCTAATCTCACCAGCTCAGGGTTGACTCAGCCTTCCATCCTTCCGAGGTGGGTGAAATGAGGACCCAGACTGTGGGGGCGATATGCTGACTCTGTAAACCGCTTAGAGAGGGCTGAAAGCCCTATGAAGCGGTATATAAGTCTTATTGCTATTGCTATTGATTGATTGAAACATCTGTTAAGTGAGTTTTGCCCCATTTGACAACTTTTCTTGCCACAGTAGCCAAGTGAATCATTTCATTTGTTAAGTTGGTAACATGGCTGTTAAGTGAATCTGGAATCCCCATTGACTTTGCTTGTCAGAAGGTCCCAAAGGATGATCACATGACCCCAAGGACATTGCAACCATCATAGATATGAACCAGTTGTTTAAGCATCTGAATGTAAATCACGTGACCATGGGTAGGCTTCAATGGTCATAAGTGTGAAAAATGGTCATAAGTCGCTTTTTTCAGTGCCGTGGTAACTTCAGTCACTAAATGATCCCAACTAATGAACCCAAGCAAATCAGAACTCCTAGGCTGAGGTCTTCCTCTAAGAATTAAGATCATAGCAATAGCAATAGCAATAGCGATAGCAATAGCAGTTAGACTTATATACCGCTTCATAGGGCTTTCAGCCCCCTCTACGCGGTTTACAGAGTCAGCATATTGCCTCCAACAAGCCGGGTCCTCATTTTACCCACCTCGGAAGGATGGAAGGCTGAGTCAACCTTGAGCCGATGAGATTTGAACAGCCAAACTGCAGAACTGCAGTCAGCTGAAGTAGCCTGTAGTGCTGCATTTAACCACTGCGCCACCTCGGCTTCCCAAGATCATATCGGCATGATCAATTGGAAAACCAATTCTAAATGTTTCTCGTGGTTTCAGTATAATTAAAATAGGAAATAACTCCCTCCCCAAAAGTCACAGATCACATTGGCCAATTAGATCAACGGGCTCTCCAAGCACGAGAAAGTTCTGTGTTTTGTCTAGCAACGTACTTCATCCTCCTACCCCCCCCACCCCACCTGTGTGGCAACTGAGAAAAATGGCTTCTGCCAGGTTTGATTCAAAGTTAACAGAACTGTTGTAAGTTGAAGACTACCTGTACTGTCCTAGGTATTCCCAGAATTCCTTATCCATCCCAACTATGAATATCTGTAGCCTGTCTTTTCCTCCTCGAATTCTCATTCTCAGAGTGTTCTTCTGAACCTCTATGGTAATTTTGTTGCCTTCCTCTCTTGATGCAATTTACTAGTATCACAGAGATCTTGGACCAACCAACCTATCAACTTATTTCTACCAGTGGACTGTTTATAGGAACGTTGGGAGAAATTGTCAGGTTTATTCATGTTTTGAGGTCCATAAACAATATTATTCCACTTTAAATTATTACTGTGCACTTTCAGACAATAGCCTCCTAAATGGAGATGTTGAGCCATCTCTGCAGATGATAGGCTGATGAAACAGATTATTACACACTGATATATTATGAAAAAGTATGTAGCAGACAATTAAAGAGATGTTGCATTATTCATATTTACTGCAAAAGATATGAATCTTAAGTAATAGTACAACATGAAGTCAATTTATTGTACAGCTTGTTTGTTGTAATCATTGTACTACCTCATAAGGCCTCATAAAAACAGATACTATCTTAGTAGAAGTCTCCAATTTTTTCTCTCCATCTCACACAAACAACAAGGACAGGTTTTTAAAAAGATATTACAGCCTCTTCTGGTAAGGTTATGCATCACTTAATACCCAATTAACCATATTTTTTCTTCTTCTTCAACCTATTCAGGTTTGTCTAATTAAAATTCATCCAATTAATTGATAAAGTCTGCAGTCCCCTGCACAGTTACTTAGGACTGGACATACCAAACTCAGTGTGTCTTAATTCCCAGTAGTTAAGTTAGATAGGATGCGGTGGCTTAGTGGCTAAAACGCTGAGTTTGTGGATCAAAAAGGTCGGCAGTTCGAATCCCTAGCATCGCGTAATGGAGTGAGCTCCATTACCTGTCCCAGCTTCTGCCAACCTAGCAGTTCAAAAGCATGTAAAAAGGCAAGCAGAAAAATAGGAACCACCTTTGGTGAGAAGGTAACAGCGTTCTGTGCACCTTCAGTGTTTAGTTATGCCGGTCACATGACCATGGAGACGTCTTTGGACGACGCTGGCTCTTCGACTTTGAAATGGAGATGAGCACCGCCCCCTAGAGTCAGGAATGACTAGCACATATGTGCGAGGGGAATGTTTACCTTTACCTTTAGGTTATGATTCTACAATGTGAGATTTATTCAATTGGGAGACTTCCTAATCACGAGGTTCTTAATATATGATGACCTCGTTTCAGCACCCATCTGATAATTAAAATTAAAATTAAGCCTTCCTTTTTGCATGCCAACTTTGTAACAAGAAGGAGTGAAGCAGATGTGAAAGAAAAACTACATTTCCAGCTCTGGTTGCATCATTCTATCTCTGTATGCATCCATGTGGGGCTGTACCTGTGTGTCTGTGTGTAAGATGTATGTTTTCTCTGCAGTTACAGTTTGGCATTCCTGATTTTTTTTTTCCTTTTCTCAGAAAAGAATTCTGTTCCTCACTAATGACTATTTCTTCACTCATATCAGCGGCACACCATTTAGGTGAGTGAGCAGATTCTGCAGGGGGAAATCAAATGAAATGTCTTGCATTACTATTCAGACAGCCTTAACATGAGTAGATAAAGAGGCACTACTTTGGTAGGAAAGTAGGATTAGGATTAGGATTAGGATTTATTTCATTTATATGCCGCCCTTTTCCCCAAGGGGGACTCAGGGCGGCTCACAACTCAGTCAAGGGAAAGGAGGTACAAACAGGGGATAAAAAGACAAACAAACAATACACAATTTAAAACACACAACAACCATACCATTCGAGAAGGGGGGGCAGAAGCTCTTTAGCCCCAGGCCTGCCGGAAAAGCCAGGTTTTAAGGGCTTTGCGGAAGGCCTGGAGGGTGGTGAGGGTTCGAATCTCCACGGGGAGTTCGTTCCAGAGGGTCGGAGCAGCCACAGAGAAGGCTCTCCTCCGGGTAGTCACCAGTCAGCATCAGTATCAGTGTATCAGTGTTCCATGCACCTTTGGCATATAGCCATGGTGGCCATATGACCATGGAAATTGTCTTTAGACAATGCTGGCTCCCTCAGCCAAGAAACGGAGGACGCACTATGCCCTAGAGTCGGTGTTCTGACCTAGGCTTCCCCAGCAGCATGAAGCCAAGTCCTCATCCCAATAAACCCCTTTTATTTAATTTACAGTGAATTCCTTTCCAGCAAAATCCCGACCCACAGTCTTAGAAGATAGTTCACAATTACCGATCTTTATCAGGCTTGGAGAGTGCCCAGGCCGATATCTTTCAAATGCTGCAATACTTGGCAAGAATGCAGCAATGAACTCATTGTCTTCTGCAAACACCCCTCCCCTTTCACTGCTCTTTTATTCCCTATGGGAGGGGCCATTCACCGTTCACCTGTGGCCTTACTCCCAAGTCAACCCTTGTTCCTTAGCTGTTCCTTTCATCTGGCAACTCTGCGCATGCACACACTGGGAACAGGCTCCAGCTGTTCGTCTGCCTCACTGATGTCTGACTCTGAAGGCAGCTGATAACTGACAGACGGCCCTGGCCCCAAACCCTAACCCCATCTCTGCCTCCAATGCAGAGCCCTCGTCAGAGCCTTCCGCAGACAACAGGACTGGCCCATGTTCCTCCTCAACCTCCTCACTGTCCGAATATGCTCTGCTGGCTGTTGGCAGGCCACAACTGACTGGACAGGAAAACCTTTATCTTTTTAATGGCACACCAGCGAAAACTGAGATAGATCTTCATAATATTCTTTTTTATTTCCTTATTGTCCCCGCTTCCCTCCCAAACTCACAGCTTGGGAATTGTTCTGTCACGAGGATATGGCGAATATGTGCTGCTTGGGGACACTTCAGTGGAAGAAGGTTGGTTATATGACACAGTTTTGTAAAAGTCTTGTGTGAGAAACATTGGAGAAAACTTTCGTGTACCCTAGCTGGGTTTTAATGGTGTTTTACTTTGGCTACCCTCTCCATCTCTCTTCAGATATTTATTTGCTAACCTGATAGAGTAGAAAACAATTATTAAGAATCTGAACTCAGCTTCCTACATGTTTGAAGAGGGAGAAGAAAAGTACTAGCAAAATTATAAAATGAAAATATGGTAGCATACTAATTTATCACCACTGAAACCCAAATATTTCTTGGAAAGGGACCCACTATACATTTATGAAGCTTTTACGGTTCCTCTTTTTCTATGTTGTGTATTATATCCAGTCCTAATGTCAGTAACCTTTTCTGCAAAATGGGTGTTCCGAGGTCTGTGGCTTCAAACAGTCAGGTTCATTTGCTGCTTTATTTGGTTTTGTCTATTAGACTAAGTACAGGATGCCTTGATTCCTTTATAGAATAATATTTTTTATCAAAACAAAGCAGCCTTTGATGTTTCAGAATAGACTGAAGTAATGGTACAGTCCTTCCCATTTTTCTGAACTTCATTTCCACTATCTGAACATCTCTTACAATTTAAGATCTTAGAATGTGATACTTGAGAATCCTCATGTCTATGTTGCATCTAAATCAAAGTCATTTAAGGTTCTCTCTCCCTCCCTCCCTCCCTCCCTCCCCCCTTCTTTCTGAGATACCCAATCAGGGAATTCCTCCCTCTCCCACCCAAACTAGATTCTTGGTGCCTTTATTCCCATTGAGGGACGCGGTGGCTCAGTGGCTAAGACACTGAGCTTGTCGATCAGAAAGGTCGGCAGTTCAGCGGTTCGAATCCTTACTGCCACGTAATGCATTCCCGTTACTTGTCCTGGCTTCTCCCAACCTTGCAGTTAGAAAGAATGTAATAATGCAAGTTAGAAAAATAGGGGCCACCTTTGGTGGGAAGGTAACAGCATTCTGTGTGCCTTTGGTATTTAGTCATGCCAGCCACATGATCACGGAGACATCTTTGGACAGCGTTGGCTCTTTGGCTTTAAAACGGAGATGAGCACCACCCCCTAGCGTTGGGAACGACTAGCACATATGTGCGAGGGGAACCTATACCTTTACCTATATTCCAGGGGTGGGTTTCAACCGGTTCGCGGCGGTCCCCGCGAACCAGTTGGTCGGCGAACCTGGAAGTAAGTAACTTCCGCGAACGGCGAAGGGCCCACCCGCCCGCCCGCGCTCCTTACCGGTCTTTGAAGGCTTCTGCGCTTCCACGAAGGCGCATGGCACATACAGCGCCTGCATGAGTCTCCGCAAGCAGCTGGAGCATCGCGCAGGCGCTAAGATGCATGCGTGAACTGCGCGCGTGCACGAGGATGCCGCCAGCCCCGTTCCAACCAAACCGGTTGGAACGGGATTAGCAACCCACCCCTGCTATATTCCCATTACATAATGTCTTAACCATGACCCTCACTTCTGTTATCCTACAGAGACTAAATCTTCCTTCAATACAAATGGAAATTTCTTATGGAAAAAATTATTTTATTTATTTATTTATTTATTTATTTATTTATTTATTTATTATTTGTTTGTTTGTTTGTTTGTTTAATTGAGTATTAAGCATGTTTGGCACAAAGCAGGAATCACTGCCATAACAATGCCATAATCTTTTTGTTTCAGGTTTGCATGACCTTCTGCAGCCAGATTTGACCTTAGCCAACGAGTGGTAAGATTTTTGGGTTTTTTTTTGTTCATTCATGTTCTTGGAAAGATGAACACTTTGCAATGGATCCTTGCAATTGAGGCCTTGAGAAAATGTTTCTGCAGAAGCTAAAGAGCTACCTCTTGGCTCAGCTAAAGCTTCTCCAATTAAGGGATATTAAACAAACCAGAGAAAGGATTTTGGCCCAAGGTTGTGGGGAAATACTGTGTCGCCAAGCAATTGCCGCTGCCTTAAATCTGTGCTTGAGTTAGGTGCAAGGCTGGCTCATGTCCTTTCATTTGGGCTGTATAACCCTTTGGATTCTGATGTGAATTGCACCAAAATGTAAGTGGCACATAGCATCTATTGCCACTGCTAAAAGCAAATATATCTTTTCCCTGGATTATGCTGCAAAGGGTGGTCATGGAACCCTAAAAAAGACACATCTAGTTTAATGAGTTACCAACAGCTGATATTGTACATGAGTGATTCTGTATCTTTTCAAGCATCATTTGCCTTTCAAATCCAAAGCACAGCACAAGTGTTCACAACCTTAGGCTATATATGTATATAACCTAAGAAGACTTACTCTATGGGAAAAAAATATTGTGGGGTAAGACACCCCTAAACCCCTTGGGGTGTTTGTTCTGTTAAGATACAGCCTGTTGTGCCTTAAAATGGATTCTACAGCACTGCCGTAAAATGGCTTCTACTGTGCCCTGCAGTGGAGTTGCCATGGTAACGGCTTCACAGTACTCCACAAGGGGGCTCCCTCTGGTAAGGGAGAAAATCAAGCATTAGAAATTACATTTGGTCCGGACATTTCCCCCCCTATAAATAAATACCTAGGCAATGCCAGGTTATCGGTTAGTTAGATATAAAAAGTGAATCAACCATTTTTTAAATTGTTATTTTTATACCAGAACCAATTTATTTTGCTTTAAAGTTAAGACAGTGGGGAATAAAAAAAAAAGAAGTCAAGATGGTAGCTACAACCATGAGACTGAATCCTCAGGGTTTTGCATGTGTGCTGTGCATGGGCACCGCATATGAAGCATGTGCTTTGACCCTGGGTGCCCTGTGTGGCAGTCTTCTAACATTCTTATTGGGATAAGAGTCATTCAAACAATTGCCCATATTGGAATATGGTAAGATGGGTGATGAACAATGGGCTACATAGGTTAGTTTCCCTAAGCCGTTTCCTGTTCACTTGTTTAATTTCTCTCTATAGTGAGATATATATAAGGGACATGGTAGCTCAGTGGCTAAGACGCTGAGCTTGTCGATCAGAAAGGTCAGCAGTTCGGCAGTTCGAATCCTTAGTGTCGCGTAACGGAGTGAGCTCCCGTTATTGTCCCAGCTTCTGCCAACCTAGCAGTTCAAAAGAATGTAAAAATGCAAGTAGAAAAATAGGAACGACCTTTGGTGGGAAGCTAACAGCATTCCATGCACCTTCGGCATTTACTCATGCCAGCCACATGACCATGGAGACGTCTTCGGACAGCGCTGGCTCTTCAGCTTTGAAACAGAGATGAGCACCGCCCCCTAGAATCAGGAACGACCAGCACATATGTATGGGGGGAACCTTTACTTTATAGTGATAGTGAAAAGGTGGGATATTTTATGCTTAGTGTTATGTGTGTCGGGGTAGAGCCCGAAAGGAGAATATGTGTCGATACTCTCTCTTTCTTTTTTATGTTCCTTTCCCCAGGATTTATTGTGTTACAGATATTGATCCAGCTCACAGGAAGCTCAGCCAGTTGGAGGCTGTAATCCGTTTTATTACAGCAGAAGAACCTGACCTTGAATGTGAGTATGGAAACATAGAGCTATTAAGCAGTGTTCTTCTCAACCACTTTGTTTAAACAGGGGTGTCAAACTCAAGGCTCATGGGCGGGATCCAGCCTGTGGAGTGCTTAGATCTGGCCCGCAGGGCCACCCTGTAAGTAGTAGAGGACTGGCCTGCCTCTGCCAGAGAAAACGGAGTTTACAAGGGCCACACATGAGGATCGCAGGAGGCCATCCCAACCGAAAACGGAGCTAATGACCTGAACTGTTTTTGCTAGCAGTGAGTTGCAGGAGGCTGTCTCAACCAAAAACAGAGCTCAGGAACCTGTTTTCATTGACAGAGTGCTCTGGCCACAGATGCCCCTGACACGAGTGATGTCAAGCTAGCCACCCTGGCCATATACACACCTTGGCCCTCCCAAGGTCAAACACAACCTTGACGTGGCCCTCAATTAAATTGAGTTTGACACTCCTAAACTGTTAGGAACAGTCTTGTGAAGATACCAAATTGGTCCATCCAAGTATAATTCAACAGTGGCCATATTCCAGAATATTATCATAGATTATCAGTGATCATATTATCATTATCATGTTCAAAAAGCTCAATGGATTTATTTGCTTTAAAGCATTGATATAAGCTCCTCCACCATATTTTGAGGCACTTTGTCCCAGTATGGCACAGCCCAAATTACCAAGAATTTCTAAATCCTGTTTCCTGGATTCTTTCCTATCCTCCAAGACAGCAAAACACCAAATTTGCGCCAACAACTATGTGACATCTTTTCAAATAATTGGTGGTGACGATCATATCCCTTTTTAATTATTATTATTTTTCTACAGGGTGAACGTGTACAGTATATAATCAGCATGCTGCCTAATCATCTTTCATTATGGCTCTTCCTTGATTTTCAAATTACTTGCAAATTAGAATTAGCAACTTCAATTTAATTCAAGTTAAGCCTAGCAACATTTAGCTTTTATCATTCAATTCCTCATACAAATTGGTCCATCAGATCATAGTGTCTGTCCTTGCAACTAAAAACTGTGCTTTTGAATATCATTGCTGAACAGCTAGAAACTTAAGGTGTGGTATATCTCCCATCTGAATATTAATATAACCAGGGGTGGGTTCCAGCAGGCACTACTGCCAATTTGCTCATGGGCAGGCTGTGTGTGTATGCACAGTGCAATAAAAATTGTTCTGTGCATGTGTAGAAGTGAAAAACAAGGTGAGAAGAACTGGTTTGGGGGCGTGACAGGCCTGGCAGACCGCCGCACCACTACTGGTTCAGCCAAACCGGTCTGAACTGGTATGAACCCACCACTGAATGTAACCCTTTCTAAACTCATATTTCCCATGGTCATCGTTTCTTTGATATCCTTGATTCAATTTGCCTACAAAACTACTTTTTCATGTTTTGCTCCAGTCAGCATATTTGGTCTCTGACCTAGAGAAGTATGTCAGGTGTCATTCCCAAACCAGCAAAGTTATTTATTGGAATGAAGATTCAGGAAGAATTATACTAATACATTGTTTAAGTCTTCATCCATATTTCAGGATGAAAGTTCAACTCCTGATAATTCCATGGAGCAAATGAAGAAAGGAGGAAAAAAGAATGGATGGATGAATTTAAAACAAGCATCCAAATTGAAATTCTAGCAACAGACTCGTTATTATTGCAATTCAAGATTCTCTCTGACGACTTCAGTTTTAAACCTCAGGAATATACTTTGGATAGACAGGGATGTTCAGAGAGGTTCAGTTTTCAGCGCCTCCATACAAGACCAATCCATTGCTGGGGTGACAATGACCCCACTGTGGAAGGTGAAACAGGATGATCGAAAGCCTCGCTTCTTTTTAACACATGTTGTATGCATAATGTTAGGTAAGCTCCCCGTTGGGAGAGCGAGTACGTTCAGTGAAGCGTTGTGAGAGTTGTGTTGGAGAACACACAAACCAGCATACAGAGACACTGCAGTTTTAATAGGCATTTACTTTCATGGAAATAGAGGTATCAGCGTCCATCAAACAGTCCAAGTCATACAGAGATAAGTCAGTCAATCATCAATGTCTTTCAGTTAAGGGATAATCCAAATAACATAGTCCAGTATCATATAATCAGTTCGGTACTCAAAGTTTGCTAACAGTTGCAAAATTTACAATAGCTCACGGCACTTCCAGATCAGCCCAGCATCTAACAAACAGAGAGAGATAACAGTCATTCTGGCTCCCTCTTATGGCCGATTGAGGAAAACAGCACCCAATCACCTTTACAGCATAATTTAAAGAAACAGGTATAGCATTGTTACACGATTCATATATTGCCAACCCAACCATTAGAATTATATTCCTAACACATAACACATATGTAAAAAGAAGCTATGCTTCTGCAATCAGGTTATAGTTTGATGTCATTCATCCCCTTGTCTTGTCTTCCAAGACCCGGGGTGGGATTCAGCCGGTTCAGACCAGTTCGAGTAAACCGGATGTTTAATTTTAATCTGGCTCGCCGAACCGGTAGTTGCAAGGACTGGCTGACCCCACCCACCCCGCCCTGCCCCTCCAAGAAGTCTCCACATGGTCCGTTTTGGAAGCAAGGTAAGTGCAGGGCTTGTGTGGAGGCTCCGGGAGGACAAAAAATGGGCTTACCGGAAGTACAGTAAGTCTGAAAACTGGTCTTTTTCTGGTCTCCGAAGGGTGCCCAGGGGAAGCCGTTTTTGCCCTCCTGGTGCCTCAAGAAAAGCTTCTGGATCCTGGGGAGGGTGAAAACACCCTCAACACCGTGAGGCAGGAAGATGACTAGGACATGCCCCCATGGCCACGCCCACCCAAAAACCAGGCATAGAACTGGTTGTTAAAAATTTTCAATCCCACCCCTGCTCAAGATTCTAAATGTATAGTTAAATACATAAACCAAGTCCCCATCCTTATGTCGTCCATGTGCTTTGGATTTCAACTCCAACGTTTGTGTAATAATTGCCTTTCTTTCTTACCATTCTTTTTCATGTCTAGGTAACGAAGAGTTAGTTCAACAGGTTCTCTTCGATGCCGTAGTTACAGCACCGATGGAAGCTTATTGGACGACCTTGGCCCTCAGCATGTCCAAGTAATTACACCACTTCTTGAGCTAAGAGATGTTTTGAAACTATCTACCTTTAGACTGCTGCAATGCATTCTACACTATACCTGTCCAGAGATAGTGTTCAAAAAGTTCATTTGATACAGTCAATGATCAACAGCAGCTTGGTTTTCACCTGTATTGTACAAATTGTCACCTTGGGCCATAAGGATCTCCCCGCAGTCGTTTCATTGAAGGGCCATATCCTGGATCCCGCTGCCATTTGGGTACAGATCTGGCTTTATCCAGAATTGCTGAGACAAATTGGACTTGTGATCTTGCCTAGAAAGCAGGCTGACTATTGTAAAATACAACCTGTTCCCTAGCTTCAGATCTATGGCACAAAGGAAGTTCAACCAGACTTTCTACGATTTCTGTCTCTCACTTGCTTATACAACTCTCATTTTTGTTCTGCAACAGTGAAACTGAAGATGGTGTGCAGATGGCCTTCATGGGAACTCGGGCTGGTCTCATGAGGAGTACCCTTTATATAGGAACAGAAAAACTATCTAACAAGTGAGTCTTTTGTATTTTTGTATTTTTGAGATATCTTTCTGAAATACCATATTTTTGAAGTATAAGACGCATCTTTTTCCCTCAAAAAAGAGAGTGAAAATCTGGGTGCATCTTATACACTGAATACAGCATTTTTGTCCTACCGAAACCTCACCCCCTTTCCAAAAATGGATGTGCAGAGGGTTTGAGAAGCTTGCAAAGTGCTCCAGAGGGCTGGGGAGGGTAAAAACAAGCAAAAAATTGACCATTTTTGCTGGTTTTTGCACCTCCAGCCCCCAGGAGCACTCTACAAGCCTCCCAAACCTTCTGCATGCCGTTTTTTTGCAAATAAGGGCTGTTTTTTGCTCATTCCCCCCCTCCCACAGCCCCCAGGAGCACTCTACAAGCCTCCCAACGCTCAGCATGACCCTTTAAAAAAAAGAAACAAGGTGTGCAGAGGGTTTGGGAGGCCTGCAGAATGCAAAAATGTTTTTTAAAAATTTACCTCTTCAAAATCATGGTGTGTCTTATACTCCAGTGCATCTTATAGTCCGAAAAATATGGCAACTATGAAACACTATACCTCACATATAATCTCTCAGTTTTCTTTTTGCCATCCACATGTAACCAGCTCTTCCCCATTTGCTGGAGTTTGTGAACAGCTGGCATCTGGAGACATAGTCTTGGTTAGTTGTCAGGAGTTTATGTGAAGAGGACACTCACATATTTTTCCACAAAATTCTAACTTCTATAGACGAGTGGATGATCCATACTAAAATGACAAGACAATACACAAAGATTTATTTGTTAACTCTTAGCTTTATTGAGTATAATATAGGTCCATGATGGCGAACCTATGGCACATGTACCACAGATGGCACGCAGAGCCCTCTCTGTGGGCACACGAGCCGTTGCCCCAGTTAAACTAAACTGCACATGCCAGTGCGCCCCTAGTCAGCCAGCTGATTTTTGAGTCTCTGCCACACATGCCAGAGGACGGGGCTCATATGGAAGATGTGTGCATATGCATGAGAGTGGAAGGTCCCACTTGCATGCATGGGGTCGTGTGCACATGTTTGTGGGGCAGGGGAGTACAGGGGGATCATGCACACATGTGCAGGGGGCAGATGCACATGGGGTGGGGGTGGTCACATACACTTTTGGCACATGACAAAAAAAGGTTAGCTATCACTGATATAGGTGGTCATCATTTAGAACGGTGCATCATTTAGAAGGGATGAAGAAGCTCACCTCCCATTCAGAAGGTTGAGAGTTCAATCCTAGACAGTGGCAGATCTTTCTCTGTCAGGATGCAAGAAGAAAATATCTGCTGTGAACTCCGCATAGGTGTCAGGAAGAGCATCTGGTCAGTAAATGCTCAGCTGCACTCATTTGCCCTGATTCCACTCCAAATAAAGGGATTAAAGAGTCATAAAAAGAAGAAAAAAAAATAGGTAGTCCTCATGTAGCAATCACAATTGGATTTGTCATTAAATGAAGCAGTTGTCAAGTGAGAAATCACATGACTACAACTATGCCTTCTCTTCTTCTCTCCCCCATCCTTTGGAATGCTCATCTGAGCACTGTGTAATTAACAAGAAGAGGATTGATTTTTGTATTTAAGATAGGAGGATTACAAGAGAGTTAGCAGGCATATAATGGGGAATACACCAGGCTGTCTGCATAGCACTTTCGCAGCTGCTGGCACAACAAATTGCTTTTTCTGTGCACTCTCCATTGCGTGCTTGCTTACTCTGCTGCAATCCCTTCCTCTCCAATCTCTCTGCTCTTCAAAGAGAGAAGAAAAATAGGAGACCATGCACCGAACAATGCATACTGACTGAGTGACGATCACATGACTGAGCAGCAGTAGTATCATAATTTCAAAAAAAATAGCTTAATGAGGCAGTCAGTAAGCAAGGACTACCTATAGATTTTGCTAAATCACTTTCATATACATATTTCTTTACTTTCATATTGCCACCAAATTCTTATCAAGCAAGCGATCAAATTGCTTAAGGAAGAGGGAATGAGCTGCAGGTTCAGATGTTGTACATATATTACTTCCTTCAACCAATCCTCCTCTTTATAGGGCTCCTTCTACCTGACTCAGCTATGTCACTGGTGGTGGTTGTGATTGCTGAATCAGGTTTAGCTTAATATGCAATTTTTACTTCGTGGCCAGCTTCTGGTATAGATTGCTTCATTCTTTGCTTGCTTTAATGCTATATTTGCTCTTTCCTCCCTCCCTTTCCTTCTATTCCCTCTGGCCCTTGCCAGATTACTGACTTTAACTGGAATAGTCCATAGTATTCATTTGAATTTGAATTTGAATTTACTTTATTTGTATGCCGCCCTTTTCCCTGAAGGGACTCAGGGTGGCTCACAATTCAAAGGAGGGGGGAAAACAAACAAAATTACAAAACATAAAGACCATACACAATTAAAAAACACAACAATCATACCATTCGGAGTGGGGCTGCAAGTCTTTAGCCCCAGGCCTGTCGGAACAGCCAGGTTTTAAGGGCTATGCGGAAGGCCTGGAGGGTGGTGAGGGTACGAATCTCCATGGGGAGTTCGTTCCACAGGGTCGGAGCCGCCACAGAGAAGGCCCTCCTCTGGGTAGTCGCCAGTCGACACTGGGCGGCTGATTCATAACAATTTCCTTTTTTAAAATACTTTTTGGGGAAACTATGTATCCCATTCACGTGTCCCTTCACTCAATTAACCTCTGAAAAGATAGCAGTAGACTTATATACCGCTTCATAGGCCTTTCAGGCCTCTCTAAGCGGTTTACAGAGAGTCAGCATATTGCCCCCAACAATCTGGGTCCTCATTTTACCCACCTCGGAAGGATGGAAGGCTGAGTCAACCCTGAGCCGGTGAGATTTGAACCGCTGACCTGCTGATCTAGCAGTAGCCTGCAGTGCTGCATTTAACCACTGCGCCACCTTGGTCTGAGAGACAAGCAGCAGTTCTGGGTATTCTAAACTTAAAGCTGAATTCAACAATGATAGGAGGATATTGAGGCAAATATTTCCTGGGCTGGAAATAGTATGGGCTGATAAGGTCATTTTCTTGATGAATGCCAGGATCAGATGCAATGGTGGGTTTGTACCGGTTTGTAGCAGTTTGGCCGAACCGATCATGGTTTGGCAGCCTGGAACTGGCAGTGACCCAGGCCTGCCATGCCCCCGAACCAGTTTTTCGGTGCTGTCATTTTGTTTTTAGCTTCTGCACATGCACATTACAATTTTTATTTTACTGTGCATCAACTGTGCACGCATGCATGTATGTGTTGCAGCCCCGAGCAAACCGGAAGTATTCACTGCCGGAACTCACCCCTGATCAGATGCACCATTTTGCAGTGACCTATGTAGGAATTGTACATACATACACACATACATACATACATACATACCAGGACTGGGTTCCTGCCAGTTTTAACCTCTTCTATAGAAGAGGTTCCACAAATCTACAGTGCCGTTTAGAACCGATTCCACCTCCCTCCCCCGCCCGTCCGCACATCATCAAGATGAAGAGCGAGGAGAGGAATTCTGGGAATTGAAGTCCACAAGTCATAAAGCTTTCAAGTTTGAACACCCTTGTGGGTCTTTTTTCTAAAGGGTTAGGGGTGCAAGGGTCTTGTAACTTGACAGTTTTAAGACTTGCACGCTTCAAATGCCAGTTTCTGAGCCAACATTTTGGTTGCTAAGCAGCTTTGTTAAGTGAGTTTCACCACATTTTACAAGTTGGACACTCCCACCCAATCACATGGCCGACAAGCCACTCCCACAAAGCAGGCCACACCCACAGAAAAGGTTCTAAAAAAATTTGAAACCCACCACTGATGCATGCATGCATGCATGCATACATGCATGCATACATAGATACATATGCATAAGATGCATATATTGTTGACCCATAAGGAAGTATACATACAAATGTACTCACTCACCTGGCCTCCCTTTCATGTGGGAGATAACAAAGCCTAACAAGGCTTTCATAAAAAAGGAAATGCTACTTCATCGCTAGTTTAGCTAATATAAAATCAACTTCTCTCTCCCTCTCTCCCTCTCTCCTTCCTTTCCTCCCTCCCTCCCTCTCCCCCCTTTCTCCCTGTTCTCTCAGCGTCTTCCTCCCTCCCTCTTTCCCTCCATTCCTACCATTTGTATCTTGATACAAGCAATAGGAATAATATAGGATGGTGAGTCAAATCACCGGCTTTATTCCTGTAGTACAAGGTGACATTCAACCTGCACAATAAAATCAGTGTGTTCCATTGCATCCATTGTTTTGCATATTTTCTTTAACTGATGGAACATCTGTTGTTCTGATACTATTTTCATTCTAGATCTTATACAATTGCTTGTGGTAACATCTGTTATAGTACAGATGCTAATAGAATCCTTCAGATAACAGATATTGCTATAATTATTCTCATGTACAATAATTAGACCGTCTATCTAGACAAGTCTGTTTCACTTCTTATTCTGTTTATTTAATTTCTATAGCTGCCGATCTCCACAAGAGATTCTGGCATCTTCTTTATCAATTTGTTGCATTGCTATCATATCCTCAGTTCAAATATACATTACTTCAGAACATAAAAAATAATCTTGTGCATCTCCATAATGCATGTTCATGGGTGAATGCATTGAAAGATGCAAATATAAGCACATATCCAACAACATGATCTGTAAACCCTGCAGTTATAGATATGAAGATTCATCTAATCTGCCAAATTCTTCCTGTTTATATGTCATTCCAATTCAAGAAATGTTTACAGTGCCATTATACAATGGAATCCATGGGGAATCTATAATAAGTAGCAAAATTGTAGGCATTTATAAATCAATGTTTGCCCAAATGAATTTCCTCCTTCCTTTAAGCAACTGTTCAGCTTGTTGGCATTAAGCTATTTACAATTGAATCCAGCTGAAAAAATAATCTTGTGTGTTTGATGTGGGCAATAGCCCCATCTGGCGGAGAAAGTTACATCTGGTTTTCGTATTTGGATGCCTTTGAATGCTATTATTTCTAATTTTCAAAACGTTGATGTAATTTTGAAGTTTTATAATTTGGGAATTTGTTAATGTGAATGCCCAGAGTTTAGAGTTTTCTAAAGCTAGGTTTTATTTGTTTAATTGGCTTGGTTGAGATTTTATTCATTAAACAAAATCTATCAGCAAAAATTGCAAAAAGAAATGCAGTTATCTGAGGCCACATAGAACAATGCAGAAATGTGTGTGTTTCTGTAATTCTGTTCCTTACTTAATCTGCATCTGAAGTTCACCCACCTGCAACTTTGCTTTCCAAAAATGTGCTAGGGACAAAAATATTAAACTAGGAAAATGAATGGCAGCAAATGTGGCTTATTTATATATTTATGACCAAACACTTGGTCATGAGTAAATTCATAATCAAAAACAGTAATACTAGTGCTTTCTAACTTATTTCTGCATGACAGTCTTAAACACAGCAAATTGTCATAGTATATTGAAATATAAGAAGAATGGCATATATTTGGGGAGGAAGGTTATGCTTTGTTTTAATGGTTGTTTTATCTGGGCTGTCTTGTTTTATTTTTTGAATTTTTTTAAATTTAGTATTATATTTTGTAAGCCATCCACAACCCACTGAAGGTGAATAGCAATAGCAGTTCGACTTATATACCGCTTCATAGGGCTTTCAGCCCTCTCTAAGCGGTTTACAGAGTAAGCATATTGCCCCCACAGTCTGGGTTCTAATTTCAGCCATCTCGGAAGGATGGAAGGCTGAGACAACCTTGAGCCGGTGAGATTTGAACCGCTGAACTGCAGATAACAGTCAGCTGAAGTGGCCCGCAGTACTGCACCCTAACCACTGCGCCACCTCGGCTCTTGTTGAAGGCTATAATAAACCTGAATAACAGCAACAGCAACATAATTAGAAGATGTACTTGCACTGAAGGAAGACTATCACTGAGCTTCCAAGGAGAGTCAATCAAATTTAGGCATGATGATGTTCTCTCATTGATATCAATGAGACTCACATAGAAGACTCTTAAATTAAAATTAAAATTTGAATTTACACATTGTTCTTATCAGTTTGTTACCAGTAACACCTTTTTTTTTCTATTAGTCTAAAGCAGAGGTGTCAAACTCATGTCGTCACAGCAGCATCACGTGATGTATTGGGACTTTCCCCTCCTTCGCTAAACCAGGCGTGGGTGTGGGCAGTGCGTGGGCGTGCCAGCGCATCCAGCCCATGGGCCGGGAGTTTGACAGCCCTGGTCTATAGCATTCTTACCCACATTATATTATTATTTTAACATTGAGAATCATTTGGGATCTAATGTTGTTGATAATTAGACATCAAAGGATAATTAATTAACATCTAAGAACTATTAAAAGTAATTGAAACAATAGTTAGAAAATAGATTGCAGTAACATCATCATCATCATCATCATCATCATTATTATTATTATTATTATCTTATTTATTTTAATCCTCATCAGAAAAGTCAGAGGTAGCTAGGTGATCCACATATTACTCAATAGCTGTAACTCCCTATTGCAAATCACAAATAATACAGGGATTTGGGGAAGAGAGGGAGGCAAGTAAATTTTGAAGTGCACATTGGAATATCACAGTGTGAGCTCAGCCTTTCTTGTATTTTGCATCATGATATTGCACACAAGTACAAAAAGGGGAAGAATTTGTATTCTGAGGTCACAATGCACATTTCATCATTTTGACAAAATCTTGGCTTGCTGTAGATACTTCTGCTAGGTATCACTAGTTCACCAATCTATCTTTATTAGGCAGTTTTTGGTTTTTCACAATAATGTATTTGGGTGAACCAAACATCATGGTTACTTATATTTGTTAGCTAAATGCTGCCAGTATCTCTTTAATCCTACCCAGCCATCTTCCTATTCTAGTTACATCAACCTTGCCAGGTTTTATGAATATTTCTGGTCCAACATTCGCTTGCATTACATATCCAAAATAAATAAGTTTCTACTTGTCTCTCTTAGTATAAAATATGTTAAAATCGGCTTTTGGATTAGATCAAGACTGACTGGCTGTTCTTACATTTACAATATTCACATCTATCCAAAGGGATTTTTTTTTTTTGGCTCTTCTCAGCATCCAGTTTCCTAGCTATTTCTTACTGCCGAAGCAGCATTATTTCTTAGAATTTCTTATAAAGAAGAATAAGAATTTCTTATGAAGGTATCTTGTTCTTTTGTAAGGTTTCTTAAGACAGAATAATCAGATGTTCCAACAAACTCATTAGCCTTAATATATTCTATGTTCCAACATGATCCACACAGACAAAGGCCTTGCTGAGGTCAATGAAGCAAACACAATTTTTCTAGGTTTTTTTTTGTTTCCTCTATTATCCATTTTAATATTAACTATCTGACTGAATCAGCAGTCTCCTAAAAAAAAACATCCCACAATAAGTCAAAATGACAACGCTTTCACTATGAATCATTGTACAAAGGCTGCCACTGTGTATTTGTCTCTTAATATCTGACACCAGTACATGTTGTGCCGTATGCATGATGCTGTTATCATAAACTTTGCCATTTAACCCCCTTGTTGCCCTTACGAACATCCTGGAGTTTACATCCCTCTACCTTCTCTGAAACTTACCCATTTTATGTAGCATTTTTCTTTCTGTGGATTGCTCTCATCTTCTTTGTAAGATCTTAAATAAAACTTTGAGTGAGGAATTTGTACAAGAGTTCTGTGAATACTATTGCAACTTTCTTCCACGACCCTGTTTGTCAAGTATCACAGTATAATCTTTTCAACTTCTTTTAACATCACTAACCACTGTCAAAATTGTTCTCTGGTACCTATGCTTACCAAAACTACCCATGTTTGACCGATTTATCTCATCTTCTTTAAAAGATCTTTCATTTTAAACGTTAACTTTTAAAAAAAATATTCTGCTTGATGATATTCTTGACTGAGATACCTGTCCCTGTGCTCTCTTATTTGATGTTGAAAAACAGCATTCAGATAATTGTACACCAATTCAGCAGGTCCTGACCAGTTCTGGAGAACTGGTAGCGGAAATTTTGAGTAGTTCAGAGAACCAGTAAATACGGCCTCTTGCTGGCCCTATCCCCATCTATTCTCTGCATCCTGAGTCCTAGCTGATTGGGAGGGAATGGGGATTTCACAGTTTCCTTCCCCTGCCATGCCCAACAAGCCATGCCCACAGAACCTGTAGTAAAAATATTTGAATCCTATCACTCTTGTACACCCATTTTATTTTTGTCATGTAACTTTTCCTGACTATCATGAAAGTGTATGTATGTATGTATGTATGTATGTATGTATGTATGTATGTATGTATGTATGTATATATGTTTTCATAGATTATCATGGGTGTAGGTATGCTGGTCTTGTTGTATTCGGGTCTTTTCCCGTGTAAGATTGAGATTGTCTTGGCAACGTTTCAGCGAGGTCTCACTCATCATCCTGAGGCAAGTGTTTTTGGCTTAAAGCATGGCTGGAGCTGCTGTGTTTCTATAAATCTTGGTGGGAGTGCTGGTTTTGTTTCAGTAAGTGGATTCATTGGATGTGTGGCTGTATCATGATTGGTAGATTGGTGCTGATTGGTGCTGGCTGTGGGTCCGTTGTTTTGTGTTGTAACGGCCTGGGTGGTGGGTGGGACTCGTTTGTTTACCAGGGCTGGTTTCCAGATGTCTGGTAGGCGAGAGGTATCGACACGTTTATTCATGTTGTGGGGGTGTTTCTCTATTTTGATAGCTTCCATAATTATTCTCTTGTTGAAGTGTTCAGTTTTGGAGATTAACCTGGTTACTTCAAAATTAATTTCATGCCCTGTAGCTTTAAGATGCTGGAGAAGGGAGGAAGTTTTTTCTTTTTTTTTCTTACTGCGTTCTTGTGTTCTGCGATGCGTGCATTTATTCTCCTGTTCGTTTGTACTATGTATGTTGCAGATTTTGCATGATATTTCGTACACTCCTTGGTTTTCTATTCATTATATATATATAATGAATATATACGAAAGAGAGGGAGAGAGAGAGCGGGAGAGGGAGAGAGGGAGAGAGTCAGAGGTGTGTTCCTACTGGTTTGGACTGGTTCGGCTGAGTAGGTAGTAACTCGGCTGCCCACGCATCCGAACCGGTTCTATTGGTGGCACTGTAGGCGCCACCATCTTGTTTTTTGCTTCTGCGCATGTGCAGAAGCAATTTTTTACCTACTGTGCATACCCGCATAGCACTCATCAAGCACACACACACGTCCGAAGCGCATCCCTGAGTGAACCAGCAGTAAAAGAATCTGGAACGTGTGTGTGTGTGTGTGTGTGTGTGTGTGTGTGTGTGTGCGCACACGCGCCTGCATGTGTGCCTGCCTGCCTGCCTGGTTTTCATATTGTTCCTTATGCCTTCCCAAAGGTCTACAGATTTCGTTTCACATGAGTGAAGCAGCTTGAATAAATTCTTTACACTGAATATATGCTCTGTGTTCTTTGGGTCATGTGTTTTGGTACACACTCTCTTAAATCTAACCCATGTAGCCTATGAAAGTAATTGACCTCTTCATCTTCAGTTTCTTAGTCTGTTCGGTTCCCTGTCAGTAGTGTCCATGTATAAATTGTCCATCTAAGCTGCATAGATGTGGTGGAATCTGGAGGTCAGTTGGGGCAAGGAGTGAAAAAGCTGGCTAGCCTTGAGTCACTGATAGGGAGGAAGTGGCTGAAAGACGATCCTCCCTAAAGCTGTACAGTATTTATCTAGTAATTATGTAGTGAGTGCATTAGTCTGGCTAGTTTCCTGTCAGTAGACGAGTAGCAGTAAACATATTGCTCTGATCAACTCCTTGAGTTGTTTCTAGTTCCTTATGCCTGACATTGGAGGAGGTATTAACAATACGCAAAGAATGTTTCTAAAAATCTATTAGTTTTCCTCCTACACTATGTATTTTGCCAATATAAATATCTGTTTGTCTGACTTTTGCCATTAAAGATACTACATCCTTTTATAAATTTGCACCTGGCACCTCTTGGAATTCATCATAGAATTCTTCATGAATTTCCAAGAATTCCTCTTCTTCCAAACTTCCACGCTATGTTTTATTGAGTTACTAGCTGATAACTAGACATTGTCCAGGTATTTATTTATAGGGGGGAAATGTCCGGATCAAATGTAATTTCTATTGTTGGATTTTCCCCCTTACCAGAGGGAGCCCCCTTGTGGAGTACTGTGAAGCTGTTACCTTGGCAACTCCACTGCACTGTACAGTAGAAGCCATTTTACGGCAGTACAATAGAAGTCATTTGAAGGCACAACAGGCTGTATCATAACAGAACACACACCCCAAGGGGTGTTAGAGGTGTCTTACCTCTCCCCCATCAGTATTTGTTTCCAGATGTTTCCATCCGTGTACCAACTTGTTCAAGGCGTTCCAGAGTTATGCTGGAACACATACACACACACAAACACGTGTGTGTATATGTATGTATGTATACATACATGCACACACACACATGCGCGCGCGCACACACACACACACACACACACACACACACACACACACACACACACACAAACACATTTAGAAATGTACCTTTTGTCTATGACTGCCATTCCAATCCTTCATTTGGACACATGTCCTGATTGTATATTATGTAATAATCTAGCCCGGGGTTATTGTATTTTGGGGACTCTTATTTGATTTGTGTTGTGTTGCCTTTAGTATCATTTTCATCTGAGATACCCCTGTGATTTTACGTTTTATCTGTCTTTATGGATTTGGTGGTTTTCTATAATGCTCAAAGTTCATTGAAGTTGGGCAGCTATAACAAATGTGAATAAATAAGTAAATAAAATAAATAAATTTAGATTGACCCCTTCCAGCCCACCTAGATCTCTTTATTTTCAAGATGCCCAATTTAGTAACTTTCTTTTCTACTCTGAAAAAGCTTGTTGAAAAACTTTTTTTCTTTGACCAGCAATAAGCAGACTGATCCAGATTCAATAGATGCTAAAGGCTGGAAATTTAGAGAATTGATTGGCTTTTGTATTTCTCCCAGGTGGTGGGAAAGGGAATGAGAGTTTTCTTTTTAAAAAGGAATGCTTACAAATAAAAGAAAGGGATGTTGTAAATTATAAATTCCCGCAACTATTGTAGGAATGAATCTGAAATAAAACAATTTTCTGTATTATTTTAAGAGCCATGGTGTCACAGTGATTAGAATGCAGTACTGCAGGCTAATTCTGCTGACTGCCGACCGCTGGAAGTTCCTAACTGGCTCAAGGTTGACTCAGCCTTTCATCCTTCCAAGGTTGGTAAACCGAGCACCCAGATTGTTGAGGGCAATATATGCTGACTCTCTAAAATGCTTAGAGAAGGTTGTAAAACACTGTGAAGCAGTATATAAGTCTAAGCGCTATTGCTATTGAATATTTTCTATAAACACTTTTTGTATGCTATTATTACTCCCTGTAGAGTGATTCCTCTTTTTCTACAGAGCTCAATCTGTGCATCATCTACCAATCAAAATAATTGTCAAGCCTCAATACATTGTCCTGAGACAGGGAGAAAATTCAATAGTTGTTGAGAAATTGTAAAATGACAGTTTTATAAGTCAGACACAATTTCTGAAAATGAAAATGGAATTAGAGATGGTTCTCTATGAAGACCATTCTGTATTGGCTTATTACATATTGATAATATTGGGATTTGAAGAAGGGCATCATAGCTCAGTATTAGATATTGCAAACAGCAGGTCCTAGATCTAATTTTGGCATTTCTCTCTCTTTTTCAAACATCAGGCAATACGTGAGCGGGGAGTGGGATTACCTTGAGAACTTCTCTGAAATCATTCATAATGGTCCTGCTCTAGCCACCTCCATTTTCAAGATTTAGATAGATTGGTTATCTAAGGGCCTTTTCAATCGCCAAAAATCAATCTGATCTTGATTTGGCATGCATGCTGCATATTGGATTTAGAAAAGTCTGGTGTAATTTTTGGCCTCATAATTATTTTCTTCCTTGATTGCTATAATGACTTTGAATTTCAATATAAGCTCCTCTGCAGATCTAATTAAGTCGAATATAAATCTTTGACAGTTAGATTTACCACAAAATGTTCATCTTAAATTTCTAACTTTTGTTCACAGCTGAAAATTGACAGCTGATCATATGATATAACCCCACTGAAAATCAACATTTGAGAAAGTGAGAGGCCACTGGGAAATGTCTATTTATAATTACGTAATTATGAAAAGCAAAGCAATTCATGAAAGCAAACATTAGATGTTTTAGACCAGGGGTGTCAAATTTGCGTCCTCACAGCGGCATCACGTGACGTATCAGGACTTCCCCCCACTTTGCTAAACTGGGCGGGGGTGGGGCCAGCCTGTGATGCTATGGGCCATGCATTTGATGCCCCTGTTATAGACCTTGTGAGATAATCCTTCATGAATGGGCTTTTTCCTAGAGTTTGCCGAATTGTTTGCATTGACATTCTAAAAATAGCAAAAAAGTGCCCGAAAAGTTTAGAAGTGACACGTGGGATAGGTGGGTCTTCTTTTTTTCCCTACTGTTCAAATATATTGTTGCAAAAATGGAGAGTTTTCTGTTATCTTTTCCTCAATGTCTTCCATTGTTACATACCTTTCAATGCTTGTGAGCTGGCAAGTTCTGAAGTATGCAGCAGTCTGCCCCTAGCAAAAGACGAAGTAGAAGGTCCATAATTTGCCAACTCCAGTTGCCATCATTGCAATTTATGGGGTTTTGTGGGGTCTTTGTGTACCACTTTAAGGGATTCTCTTTGAGGTGGGTTGGGATAATAATGGGGTGGGGGGAGCTTAGTTAATGTTTGTTGCCATTTCTTTTACTCAGAGCCGTGCAAAAGAGACTTCCAGGGAACTATTAAAACATTGTTCTTCTTACCAATTGGACATCCTTTCTCTTCTCTTTCCTATTCTTTGCTTTATTCAATTTGATATGCCTCCCATTCCAGAAGCCACCCAGTTTGAAAGATATGCACAGAGAGAGAGAAAAAACAATTAAAATAGTTCTTTCTAAGGACTTTTTTAAAAAAGGAAAGAAGTTGCTATTATTTGATGTCATTTCACAATCTTCCAGAGTAGTCTATCCACAGAAATGAACTGACTGGACACCTAAGATGTCAAACTTTGAGGGAAATAATCAAAATTAAAAAAAAAATTATTGTGGGTATCAGTTACCTAGCTCACCTAGAATTCCAGTTATTGTTAGTTAATCTAGGGTCACCACTGATGTTGATTGTTGTTCTACTGAGCTAGTTGTGAAGACGCTTTCTTCACCTGCTCCAGGAAGAAAATGTTCTTTCACAGGAATATCCTTGCGAGTTTCTTAATTTTGCCTGCCATAATTCATGCTTTTTAATGTGCCTTGGTGTACAGTCATGCTGGTCATAGACCACAGAAGTGTGTTTGGGCAACACTCGCTCCCTTGGATGAGAAACGGAGATGAACACCTCCCCCTAGAGTCAGGCACAACTGCAGAGGGGAAACTTTTACCTTTACCCTTAATTCATGGCATTAAATATCGCCTACAAAACCATGCATGGTTTGTTTGGGGTCTCAATACCCGTGAGACCATCTGCTTACCCAATCAGAATAAAGACAGAATACCTGCTCCCTGGGAGACTTTCCTCCTCCAAAGAGCTTGCTATCTAAAGTAGACGGGCTCCAGCATTCAGGTTCCTGTGAAGACTTGTAAAAAATGTGATGTTTTTTGGAACACCTTTGGAAATGGAATTGTGGTAGAAATCACTGATGCCAGATGGATAGACAGCTGATGTCATCATTGGTTTATTTTATCTTAAACTTCTTATTTTATTGTTGTACACCATCAATTCAGAGAGTGCACCAATAGCAGAACCTCATTGGAATGAAGGAATATATGAATTCTATAAAGAAAGAAATACCTTCTTTCTAGCACAAATTGGACTTGTACTTGACACGTGTTGTTATTAGAAGTCATCTGTATATCAGATATCTCTACTTCATTATATGGTTGATGGAGAGTTCTTATGCATGATGACAAGGAAGGAAGGAAGGAAGGAAGGAAGGAAGGAAGGAAGGAAGGAAGGAAGGAAGGAAGGAAGGAAGGAAGGGCTAGGGCTAGGGCTAGGGCTAGGGCTAGGGCTAGGGCTAGGGCTAGGGCTAGGGATATCTCTACTTCATTATATGGTTGGTGGAGAGTTCTTATGCATGATGACAAGGAAGGAAGGAAGGAAGGAAGGGTTAGGGCTAGGGCTAGGGCTAGGGCTAGGGCTAGGGCTAGGGCTAGGGCTAGGGCTAGGGCTAGGGCTAGGGCTAGGGATATCTCTACTTCATTATATGGTTGATGGCGAGTTCTTATGCATGATGACAAGGAGGGAGGGAGGGAAGGAAGGAAAGAAGGAAGGAAGGAAGGAAGGAAAGAAGGAAGGAAGGAAGGAAGGAAGGAAGGAAGGAAGGAAGGAAGGAAGGAAGGAAGGAAGGAAAACATAAAGGAGCAGGTCCACTGGAACTACCTTTCTTACCATCAGTTACAGAGAAAATGCTTAATCCTCCAATCCTTGTCCTTTTGTGCATTCTGACTACAATTCTCTAGATTCTTACAGGGCCTATTTAATGTATCTATTTAGTGCACATCAAACAATCTATACATAATCTATACCTAAATGGCGCATCACTACAACAGAAGCTACTGGGTAAATTTTTCTATCTTGCTTTAAATCAGGATATTATAATTACTTTAACTCAATCTATTGTCACTCAGAATGTTTTTTTTTCATAAAGGATCATTATACCATGCACGTGTGATGCCTTCTCACAATTGACTTGCCTATTGCACACTGGAAAAATAAAGAGAATGGTGGGATTTGCAAAGATAAATTTGCATTACTCTCGGAGGGACTTTCAGATTTGTGACAGGCAAATCTACAGATCAATCCTGTGTATTTAGCTGTACATCGATATGAGAGTATTTAATGTTCACAACTTTAATAACTCAGGCTTAACGTATGCCCTATATAGTCCGTATCAATCTTGTGTTTCAAAATGCTTTGAACCTTTTGTTCTGATTGGTTATCCTGATTACTTTGTATACTTTAAAATCGGGAACATGAGGTTTATATAGTCAAAGATTGCCTTGAGAACCTAATATATCTATCTAAATCTTAAATCTGTCCCGGGAGACACAGTTTATTTAATATGTTAAAATGTTTATAAAATGAACTATAAGCTGTAAAATACAACACCTGTTCATCTTTCCAGGAGTTCTGTAATGGATAATAAAATGACACACTTATTTGTGTACAACATACTGTTGGCAAAAAGAAAAAAGACGTGCACTGTGAATGAGATGTACTTCACCTCGTGAATGCGTTGTATTTCACCCTATGAATGAGATGTATTTCAGTACGCTTGGGAGCCAAAGTAGCATGGTCAAAATAGGAGTAGGGAGCTAAGAGAAGCTAATGTAGTTTGCATGTTTACTAAAAAGTAAAACACACTTTCTTCAAATACAATTTATCAGCAGGTCTAAGGGATGCATATCTGCACAGGGTTTAAGCAACAGACCACTAGATATTAGTCAGTAAATTCTTTTTATTTTATTTCTGCAACCATCATCATTTGCAGCCACTCCTTATATTAGTCAGGTTGCAGTAGCTGTGCTGAACATAGAAACACTTGGAAGGTGGGGGCGGAGGAGAGAGTTCTAAGAAGACATCCCCAAGTAGAAAGGAAATCACCTTCATGAGTAAAATAAGCTTTTTACTTGTCCGCATGGATTCTAGTCTTACTAGATGCTAGAGCATTCATGGATCATGTTTTCTGAACAACTGGAAGGATTTAAAAAGGGAGAGCAAGGAGTGCCAACTTAATAGAAACAGCTATATACAAAATCTATATTTCTGAACATGCATAGCAGTGGTGGGATGCAAAAAGTTTTACTACCGGTTCTGTGGGCATGGCTTGGTGGGTGTGACGTGGCTTGGTGGGTATGACTTGGTGCACAGGTGGGTTGCTGCAAGTTCGGCCCGGTTCAGCTGAACCAGTAGTGGCGGTAGCAGGAGGCTCCACCCCCCAGACGCTTCTGCACATATGCAAAAGTGGCGCAGCGGGAGCACTCCCGAACCAGTAGTAAAAAAATTAGCAACCCACCTCTGGCTTGGTGGGCATGGCAGGGAAAGGATACTGTAAAATCTCCATTCCCACCCCATTCCAGGGGAAGGATGCTGCAAAATCCCCATTTCCTCTCGATCAGCTGGGACTCAGGAGGCAGATAACAGATGGGGTCGGGGCCAGTCAGTGGTGGTATTTACTGGTTCTCCGAACTACTCAAAATTTCCAACACCGGTTCTCCAGAACTGGTCAGAACCTGTGAATACTACCTCTGATGCATAGAGATAAATGAAAGTCAAGTATTGAAGCATTTCTCCCTTTTCTGCCCACTTCTTGTCCCGAGTCTTGTCCTACCTTCCCTCAAAAAAGTCTATGACCTTGCCATACACCCATCTGCTTTCCTCCAGCCACATATTTTACCCCATCACAATATAAACAAGGCAGCTGCAGAAGCTTTGCCAATATAAACCAGGCAGCTGCAAACGCTTTCCAAAGTAGGCTTCATTCTTGGCATGTCATTGACACCCCTCGTCATCTTGGAAGCATTGTCAACTTGGTGGAGTGTGATCTGATATTGCCTGCAAAATACTTAGTTATAGTTTGGTGGATCTCCATTCATGTTCTTGGCCTCCTAGAACTAATCAAAGCAAGTGTGTGGGACACAGAGGAAGAACAGATGGAGATGTACAGCACTGACTACCTGTGGTTGCTGTGGCCTTCTTCTTCTGATTTCTCATTACCCAGCTCAAGTTCTGGAACATGGTAAATACCGAATCAGTAGTGAAGAAAATAGAATACCATTACTGACCCACATGTCCACCACATGGTCCAATCACAGCACCGTCCCAATTGAAGATGCCTCCCAATCACACCCTGCAGGTGCAGGGCAGAATGTCCTTGACTCTCGGACAAAGGAATGCTATTATAACTATATACCTTCCCAGCTCCATACAATCATCCCTCCCAGCTTCCCACAGACTAAATGTAGCAGGCCTGAAGATTCAATGCCCTTCCAGGCCTGACGCTGTCTATGCTGTGCAGTACAAAGCAAGCAATAGAAGATGCCAAGATGTCAGAAGTACAAAAATGAAATATCAGAGTTTTGGAATAGAATAGAATAGAATAGAATTCTTTATTGGCCAAGTGTGATTGGATACACAAGGAATTTGTCTTTGGTGCAGATGCTCTTTGTGTACGTAAAAAGAAAAAAAATACATTCATCAAGAATCATAAGATAGAACACTTAGCGATAGTCATAGGTTACTAAATAAGCAACCAAATCGTACCAGGGAACAAATAAAACAATATAAATCTTGATTGATTGATTGATTGATTGATTTAGTTTATTTGTATGCTGCCCTTCTCCGGGAGGGACTCAGGGCGGCGAACAACTCAGAAGGGGAAAAGGGGAGACACAAACACAATACACGTAATTAAAATACACAAGAGTCATACAGCCATACAAGTCGAGATACTCTTAGAGATACAAGCAACAAGGTTATAGTCATAGGTGAAATAGAGAAGCGAAAGAGATGGGTATGTAATGGGGAGTGTGTTTTGCACACCAAGACACTTCATTGGATCAAAAGAAAAATGTTTTTAAAATGTACTTTGAAGATCATGTGATACGATCGTGTTGCTTTTCTTTCTTTTCTTTTTTTCAACTCCAGGAACTTTTTGACCAGTTATGATAAGGAAAGCATTTTCACCATGGACCACTTCCCTCTTTGGTATCGCCGAGCAGCCGAACATCCTCCAGGGAGCTTCATTTATAGTCTCTCTTTTGAGGAAGAAGCAGGTACCTACAATGAATTATTGTGCCTTAAAACAGCTGATGCTTAGCCAGTCAGAAGACAGATTTCAACAGAAGTGAGAATATTTTTCAGCCCTTGCTTCATCCCCCAACCAATCGATGGTGGGGCCATTAATTTTCCATGAGTGCAGCTCACAACTGATTTGTGCTGATTGTTTTGTAGCCAAAAGAATGCCACCCTTGTTCATTAAGCAGTTTTTTGAAAATTCAAGAATATACCAATGTTTGTAGAGATATAAAGGATTCCTGACTGGAGAACTTGTAGGTTATCTCAAGTCTTCTCCTTGTCTGAAGAGAAATGACGAAGAGCCAGTCTACTGATTGACTTTTCATTCGGTTGCGGTTATCAACTCTTGCGGAACTATCTTCAGTCCACCATTTCTTCCCGAGCAGTCCAGGGAGTGCACATTGTAGCACACTTGCTTAAACTACAACTGCACATCACTACATCTCACCTTTCTCATGGCAATGTAGTACTGCATGTTTGCTTACACTGAAAAATGATGCACACGGAATCACTCTGTAAAGCAGACAAGATTGGTCCGATGCAAAAATACTCTAAGGATAATTTGTGCCACATGCCTTCATTAATCACCCAGGCACAAGCACGGCTCCCTAGTCCCAGGAAAACCTCTCCAATAGGTTCCCCATCCCAATAGTAGTCAACGTTTAAAAGCCTAGCAGCTATACTCAGGGGAATCCACCTGTTTTGCTGCTCATGGACTGCATAGACAAGCCATTATCTAATGGCTCAGGCACACTGTTGGGGGTGGCATGGTAACAGCAAGTGGCATCAACATTTAGGGCTGTTAAATTAGGTTTTACCATAGAGAAGTACCAATAAGTGACAAAGAGGTAGTCTTCTGTGTCTCCTTTCTGCTATCTAATGGTTGCCCTAATCAGTATGAAGTGAAGCTAGACCCTATGCCCTCCATAGCAGGCTTCTGTGTGTTATTCTTCCGCCACCTTCATGACACCCTAGGAAATAATTTCATTCTTCTATGGTCTTGCAGCCGACCATGAACAGATTTGGGTTTTTTTAAGATTGAAGTTCTGGCAAGGAGATCCCATGCTTGCAGACCCTAAGGCAGCAAACACTTCTGTAATATTGCATCCAACCAGTGGTGGGATCTTGCCAGTTTAATAACTGGTTGGGTGATTGCCTGCTTCACATGCGCTCTACATGTGCCTGTGCCTGATGTGCGCTCTGCATGTGTGCACAGTTTTAACAAAACTTACCTTCCACGTTACTTCTGGGGAGTAACACAGCTGAAGCATGGCAATCCTCTCTGCCATGCGAATCAGCAGGTAAGGAAAGCACAGGGGCTGGCAGGCCCACCTGATCTTCGGAGCAAACAGGTTCGCTCCCCAGCTGATCATAGGATCAACCAGTTTGCCCGAACAGGTCCTAACCGGCTGAATCTCACCCTTGTACCCAATGATATTTTAGAAATGCATTGCGGGAGGGATGGTGAAGGGGAGGGCCATTCCAGATTTTGTAAACAGGAACTGCTCACACCAGTCTAGCAATCTGTTGAGCTGTGTTTCCCTCAAGGTTGCATATGGGGGGAAAAAACCCTTCCCCTTCTCCAGTCAAGAGCTGATAGTCAGTGTACTTTAATGCAGGATATACATTAAAAGGTAGATCAATGGGGTGACTCCAGGAACTTTAGATTTTAGACTCTGGAATCCTGGAAAGCCTCCGGCTCATAAAAACTTATCTTTCTAAAGACACTGGATATGGACATTGTTGATGTATAAGAAACTAAAACATAATGAGGAGAAAGTTTACAAAGTCTGGTAAATATATGGTGCTTAAAAATGAATCTAAAGGTTTTTTTTTCCCTGCTCTCTTTTTCTGCACTCAAGCACAATGATGATGGTGCCTAATGCTCTAACTGTGTATCTTTTTTTGGCATTGTGGTGGGAAGAAAGGTGGGTGGAGAAGGCAACAACAAGGGAGGCAAGATTGGGGAGCAAAGAAGGCGAACTGGAAAATGAAAGCGCATGCAGGATGTGAATGAAAATACCTGAACTTTCTCTTGCTCTCTAGTTTCCTTTTCATTTAACTTCAGCAGCTATCAGTTTATTACTATTTAAACTAGTCAGGCCAATGCAGCTGGATTCTAAGACTCTGGAGATTGAAAGCTGAAAAACCTTAGACCTTGAATCAAGACTGAGTGAAGTGCCTCTTCAAGATGGCTCCACAAAGCCATACCACTTTGCAGAGCGGCAGTAAACAGAAGTGACAAAGCCGAGATTGATGATCTTGTTTCATACCTGACCTGACATATTCTGCTAGATTGGAGTGCTTCCTCTCAGGTTTTATGCTGGCCAGTTACTTCTGTTACGTCATATTCCCTTAGTATTTTCATTTGGCTGGTATCTTGAAAATTATGAGTTACCAGTTCCATCAATTATTGTGCTTCTATTCCTCAAGAATAAGAGGAAACACTTTCCATCTCTCTCTCCATCTTCCTGTTGTCCATAAAATGGCAACTTGTGATTGTCCATAAATTGCACAACCTTTTGGCTGGTTATTTTCAACACCCTCCCACCTCCCGTAGCTGTCAGCACCTCTTCATTGAGTAATTAGGAAAGAAGACCACAAGACTCCATAGGTAGAAATCAAGTGTACTTTTACTAATTATAAATGATTAGAAGCGTAGCAAAGCGAAGACTGATTATTTAGGCGCGAAAGCGATTGATATATAAAATAACCCATTCCCCACCCCTTGGCATCCCAGTTACAGTCCAATCATAAATCTCCTAAGTGTCAGGTGTGAGATAACTTCGAAAGGCATCACCAAGATGGAATGTCGGTGCCGTTAGCCTTGGCGGGAACCTCCTCCGCATGCGTAGTCCGACAGGCAGCAGAACTCCAGAATCTTCCTCCAGCACAATTAGTAACCCCTCCCAAATACCATGCCCTCTCTC
The DNA here is from genome assembly GCF_051295495.1 of Thamnophis sirtalis. Taxonomy (NCBI): domain Eukaryota; kingdom Metazoa; phylum Chordata; class Lepidosauria; order Squamata; family Natricidae; genus Thamnophis; species Thamnophis sirtalis. The sequence goes on from NW_028261389.1 coordinate 15,548,011, forward strand.
CCCGTTTCAATGGCAGCCGAAGCAGCAGCAAAGCAGAGGCTGACAGTAGCACTGTGTGCTAATGTTATAGACGCATCTAAAATTAATCTGCCAGCATCCTAATGTATTATTTTGGACAGGCATTTCAGGATGAAACCTTGCATAGTAATACCAGAATGCTGATGGGAAATGCCTTCATTCGACCTCATCCCATAGGCCATTGTCCACCCTTTCTGTCTACTTCTTTAGCTTCTTCTTTCCCTTGAGATCTTGTCAATTTCGGAATTTATTTATTTGTGTTTAATTTTTATATCAAATTCAAAAACCACCCATCTCCGTTACAGAGTGACTCTGGGCAGTGTATGGGTAAAATATGAAAACATAAAAACTGAATTGCTCCATTGTTGTAACAGGAAAGATATACCAGTATATGATTTTGGATCTCACCAAGGATCAATCTTGACTCTCACAGAACATCCTACAATATCTGCTAGGATCCAGAGGGATTTCCTACAAAAAGTAATAGCAAGGGAGTTGGGTGGCACAGGTTGCACAGTCAGTTAGATCAGGGATCAGCAACCTGTGGCTCTGGAGCCGCATGTGGCTCTTTCATTCCTCTGCTGTGGCTCCTTTTTGCTGGTCATCTCCACAATTGATAGGGCTTTTGGTTAGGACAGGTAGAGGAAAAAAGGACATCATGCTAGGAGGAGACTCTATGGTGGGGGAATCAGACTTCCGGTCGGCTTCAGAATTGAATAGGAGGCTTCCGGTTAGGAACTTTGTGGCTCTTTGAGTGTTTAAGGTTGCCAACCCCTGAGCTAGATATTTAGATTGGATTAGCATTTTTGTCAACTTACCAAGTTCTTTTCAAGGCCCTCGGATAGACAGATGTTGATGTTTAGTAGTGTTAAAGGTATTCTTGCAAGACGTAAGCTACTCCAAATAAAGCCATTTTGATGGTTCATTGCACAATCAGCCAGATGTTCAGACTGGATTTGGCATTTTTATCCATCTATTGAGTACTTCCCAAAGATTTGGGGGGGCAGATGTTGAAGTCTGATGGTGTTAAAGGAATTGTTGCAGGATGTGAGCTGTTCTGAGTAAGTTTGTCTTATTATTATCTTGCTGCATGGTTTGGAAGTTGTTTGCTCATCCTAAAAATTTCATATCAAAGTAAATGAGCCCTAGAAAGGATCTTTTACTACCACACAATCATAAAATAGGCATTTTAGACATTCCTGTGACCCATTGGGTCATCCTTTGAGAGAAAGTAGTACAGTATGATGTGTCACATCATTAAATTCACATTAAATTCTAGGCTGATCTTTTTTCTTTAACCTCATTCTGGAGAGCCCCATTACTATATAAAAAGAGTAAATACTGTATCATAAATAGAAACATAATTGTAGTGGCAGACAAACTACAATAATAAGTCAACATTTACTATATCTAAACATATAAAATTACCACAGACAGGCAACCAAAGGTGTATTTTTCAAACAGTGACTAGACTCTCTTGGTTTTTCTTGAAGACTTTAACTAATTGGTGGGGAAGGAAGGATTTATACTCTTTTCAATCAGCCAACCGTTAACACTCTAAAAGTCAACAGAGAGACAACTTGAATGACTGAGAATCTTCATAGACAATAGGAGCAGGAGTAGCTTCTGACTTCCTGCTGGCTTCCCCATTGACTTTGCTTGTGGGAAGTTGGCAGAGTGCATTAGAAATCATGATCACATGACCACATGGCAGCTGCAACAGCCACAACTTTGCAAATAGAATTGTCTGATCATAGAAATTTCAGTTCCACATGAATCCTGGATTTTCTATGCCTTCTTTTAAGTTAATGGATTGTAGGCACCTTGATTTAAAATGTTGCAGTATAAGGCACTTTGAGCTAACCTGAAAGTACAAACAGAAAGATAAACATAATGACAGTTGTAGTTGTATATAGATTAATGCTATCCCAAAGGAAATTTCTTTTAAATAAGGGTTGATCCAATGTATAAAGACTAATGCGCTTAGGCCTCTCACAGATCTTTTTCCAAGATTTTTTTTTTAAAAAAAGGCAAAAATGCTGAAGCTAAAACTGAATGAAGCTGCAAAATTATGTTCAGGACATATTGGGCACTAAGGATCAAGCCAAGAATGTGACAAGTGACAAATGTTGGAACTGTGTGAAGAAAGAGAAAGAAAATCCCTTCTGTTGCATGGAACATTAAGTAAACAATATACCGGAAAGAAAGTCAGGAATAAAAATCAGGAAAAATATAATCAGAAATCTGATCTTTCAGACTTCTGAATAAAAATGGTGAACTGCAATGGCTCTACTAAAAATAGAAGTGATGTCCATTGCGGAACAAAGAGCTGGCAATGAGTAGACTAGCGCTTTGTAATTACCCTCTGGACAAGGAGAGAACTTGAGATCATCCACAAGCACTCCATACAATTGTTCCTCACAAGGAAACCACAAGATAGCAGTCTCTGGCAAGGTTAGAGCTCTGAGAAACAAGGGAACAGTTACCTTGTTCAAACCATAGTTGGCACCTTTTCAAAAGAAATTGGCTTTACATGTTTCCTTTTGAATCACTTTTGGAAATTTCTTAATTGCTTCTCAGCTATTACAAACCTTTCGATCAAGAAGTTTTACAACACTACATGAGTTTTCTTTAATTCTTGGCAAAATTAAAGACTTTTAAAAAGTTATTTTGGAATAAACAGAAAAAGAATGATTAGAAGTTTGATTTAGGAAGTTATAAATGGACTAAAAGTCCAAGTGGATTTGAAATAATATTTTGCAATTAATTATGAGAATCCTTCCCATAGGAAAGTGCCATTATTTAGAATTCTTTAAAAAAAACTTGGTTGGACACTGGAGGGAACTAAACATAATTAAAGAAGAAGAGTACTTAAATTTGACTTACAAATGCAGAATGCAGAAAAATGCCTTAACACTGGACGTGTTGAAGGATATTTTTGAAAAATGGACCCAGTTAATTTTAAGAATATGGTTCTGTAGATAAACTATGTTTAAAAGATGTTATGGAGGAGGAATAGGTTTTAATGGACAAGACTGAGACTAATCAGAAAGTGGATTTTAAAATGGCAGGCTACAAGAATGTCTTTGAAAAGAAATCATGCTACACTAGACATATAAATAAAACTGGATGATTCCTTAATAATTGAAAGAGATACACAAATAATACATCAAAATAGTGACTTAAATAATTTTCCTATATTGGATTTATAAAAGAGACTTTTTAAAGCATTGAAAAATTGTGTGAGAAGAGACAAAATAAGAAATAAGAAAAGAAATCAAGTTCTAGGACATTATTTGAAGGATTAATAATCAACATTGCTAAAAGGAAGGAATATAAAGTTGGTTTATTTGATCACATTTAAAATAGGTATGTTATTATCTTTATTTACCTTCAGTGGACTTTTGCTAATAAGGATGAAATGGCACATAGGAAGAAGAGAACATTTGTTACATTTTAAGAAAAGGTGATAAGTTACTAAACTTGTTCATACTTTTTGTGTGAGCCGAGGTGGCGCAGTGGTTAAATGCAGCACTGCAGGCTACTTCAGCTGACTGCAGTTCTGCAGTTCGGCTGTTCAAATCTCACTGGCTCAAGGTTGACTCAGCCTTCCATCCTTCTGAGGTGGGTAAAATGAGGACCCGGATTGTTGTTGGGGGCAATATGCTGACTCTGTAAACCGCTTAGAGAGGGCTGAAAGCCCTATGAAGCGGTATATAAGTCTAACTGCTATTGCTATTGTGATGAAAAGTCATTTCTTTATAATTTTCTTTTTCTTTATTATATTCTTATTTGCCTTTTTTCTACACTATTTTTTATTCTTTTAATTTTTTTACTTTGCATTTTTTTTAGCTTTTTAATTGTAATTTTAGGAAAACTACAATAAAAAATAAATACCAATATTCAGAATATCCCCATCCCACATGAAACAGTTGTACAACACAAGGAAATATAAATAGCTAGCCTCCACTGGATTTGAAACCTATGCTTTCCCAGACAGCTGAAGAGGAGGTGGACCTATTTTTCAACTATGCTACTTCAGATTACAAGTGGGTTGTAATGTGACTCAATGTGTCTTTGTACAGTAACCACAAAAGTTTGCAGAAAGAAATCTAGAAATGATGAAGAAGACTTTTCTCTAATTACGTAGAAAACATTTTATTATATGTTTAGTCATTCAGTGCTCATCTGTCAAAAATGAACTGCTGGAGTTACAGTAGGGAACATGTAGCCTTTAATTAATTGTTAAACTAAAGATGTCGAGACTCTGGAAAAAGTGCAGAAAAGAGTAACGAAGATGATTAGAAGGCTGGAGGCTAAATCATATGAAGAACAGTTGCAGGAATTGGGTATGTCTAGTCTAGTGAATAGAAGGTCTAGGGGAGATATGATAGCAGTGCTCCAATATTTGAAGGGCTGTCACAAAGAAGAGGGAGTCAAGCTATTCTCCAAAGCATCAGAAGGCAAGACAAAAAACAATGGATGGAAACTAATCAAGGAGAGAAGCAACCTAGAATTAAGGAGGAATTTCATAACAGTGAGAACAATTAACCACTGGAACAATTGACCAGTGGAAGAGAAGTTGTGGGTGCTCCATCGCTGGAGGCTTTTAAGAAGAGACTGCCACTTGTCTGAAATGGTTTAGGGTTTCCTGCTTGAGCAGGGGGCTGGACTAGAAGACCTCAACAGCTCTGTTATTCTGATGAACCTGTACTTGGTAGACAAAAAGTATCCCTTTAAGATGATACAAGTGGTTGACATCATACCTGTCTTAGTGCAAACTTATTTAAAATCTCAAACCATAATTTCATAACTTTTTAAGTTAACCAATAATTATTTGACTCCTCCTTGGAGAATTGAAACATAATCCATCCCCTCCCAAAGCCAGTTAATTCCATCTATACCTTTGGGAAATCAAATGCATTTCAAACTCAAAGCAATTATGGTGCTTTTTGATAAACTGAATATTGGTGGTGGAAGAAGAAATGTTGAAATGGGATATTCAGAATCCAAAGACCAGAGCCAACCGTTGATGGCAATTCAAGAATATCCAGACGATTGTTTAGTTACATGTGTAAAATCATATAATTCCATATAAAAAAGGTAAAGGTTCCCCTGGCAAATATGTGCTAGTCGTTCCCGACTTCGGGGGGTGATGCTCATCGTTTCAAAGCTGAAGAGTCAGCGCTATCCGAAGATGTCTCCAAGGTCATGTGGCCGGCATGACTAAACACCGAAGGTGCACAGAACGCTATTACCTTCCCACCAAAGATGGCTCCCATTTTTCTACTTGCATTTTTACATGCTTTCGAGGTTGGCAGAAGCTGGGACAAGTAACGGGAGCTCACTCTGTTATGCGGCACTAGGGTTTTGAGCTGCTGAACTGCCGAGCTTTCTGATCAGCAAGCTCAGCGTCTTTGCCACTGAGCCACCGCATCCCTATAATTCCATATACTTGTTTATCAAAAGGAATGGATGGCTGAAAAGCACAAGATGATTCATGTCACTTTACCTTCACTGATTAAAAAACAAACTGGGATACACACATTTTGAGAATTTTAGTGTCTCTACAGTTAGCAATGCTGACCAGAGGTTTGGATGCATATCAGTGGTGGGTTGAAGGTGGTACGCCCTGGTACGGGCATACCGGAGCCTGCCTGGACCACCGGGTATTGTTCCGGTACGGTGCTCCAGAGGGCCCACCCTCCCACTCATGCTCCTTACCTCTCTTTAAACTCTTCGGCGCTTCCGCGCATGTGCACGGCGCATACAGTGCCTGTGCGACGCTCCATCAAGCAGTTGGAGCATCACGGAGGCTCGTGGAGGCATTGCTGGATGGTAAGAAGCTTGCGTACACTGCATGCGTTCATGTGGAGGACACCGGGGCCCATTGCAACTGGTACGGGATCCGGGATCCGGAACCCACCACTGATGCATATGCAGATAGAGAAGCACAGTGCATTCGGTTGAATGAGCGTTCTCCTCCCCTCTAAAATCTTTAGTTCTTTTGACCGGGAAACGGTGTTAATATTACTATTTGACATCCACACTAATTTCCTATCAAAGATATTTAGAGTTCTAGACTAGAGAGTTTTTAAAAAAATCTGAAGCTGTACAATTGACAGTTCATTATACACCATTTCACATCAACCGGTGTGGAAAACAGTTGTGTTGCTAACAGGATTTTCTTCTCTTTTTCAATGTTACATCCCTAAAATAAGTACATATCGAAATTCAGACATCTGTATTTTTCAAGCAAAACACTGACATTAGGGCTGCTTTATGAATAAGCAAGTAGGACTCTTTGGTGTGATTTGGGACATGCAGACATAATTCTAGCTTTGAACATTAGGGACTTCTATTATATTACTGTAAGTCAGGATGATCAAGGCATCTTTCTTGGTGATCAGCAACCCAAAGTGACTTCTTACTTCTTATTAAATCTCTTACTGGCAGCAGAACAAACCTTTCAATTTAGGCATATCCATGTTTCCCTATAAAAACATGCAGAAACATAGCCGTTAAACAGAAGACGTTTCCTGATACATGTAGTCTTCCTTTACAACAGGGGTGGGTTTCAACCGGATCGCGGCGGTCCCCGCGAACCAGTTGGTCGGCGAACCTGGAAGTAAGTAACTTCCGAGAACGGCGAAGGGCCCACCCGCCCGCCCGCGTTCCTTACCCGGTTTTGCCGAGTTCTGCGCTTCCACACATGCGCAGGACGCATACAGCGCCTGCGCGATCCTCCAGGAGCAGCTGGAACATCGCACAGACGCTAGTATGCATCCGTGCGCTGCGCACGTGCACGAGGACGCCGCCGGCCCCGTTCCAACTGAACCGGTTGGAACGGGGCGAGAAACCCACCCCTGCTTTACAACCACAAGTAAGGCCAAGATTTCTGTTGCTAAGTGAGACATGGGTTTTGCTCCATTTACAACCTTTTGTACAACCTATTGTTAGGTGAATCACTTCAGTAGTTAAGTTAGTAACAAGATTGTTAAGTGAAACTGGCTTTCCTGTTGATGTTGCGCATCAGAAGGTCGTAAAGGCGATCACGTGACCCCAGGACACTGCGACCGTCATAAATACACTCCAGTTGCCAAGCATTTGAATTTTGATTATGTAACCAGGGGTGAAATGCTACCAGTTCGGAACGGTTCAGCCAAACCGGTAGTAAAAATATGCTACTAGTTCGGGCGAACCAGTATTTCCAGCGATCAGCTGTGCCACACGATTTATATTAGTCTATAATCTAAATCATGTGGCACAGCAGATTCCCCCCCCCACCTCGCTGTTCACTTACCTTTGCAGACGCGCTCGGTGGCGGGCTCCGCCCACCCGCCCAGATGTCATCACGTCCATTTTTGATGCGAGTCCACGAGGGCTCTCACATTGCTACCGAACTGGTAGCAAAGGTAAGTTGATTTCACCCCTGTATGTAACCATGGGGATGCTGCAGGTGTGAAAAATGATCATAAATCACTTTGGTCATTAAATGAAAATTGTAAGTCAAGGACTACCTGTATATTCTTCCTCCCCCACCCCCTAAGGAGCAGGATTCTTCTCCTTCTACTCCATACATTCTTCCCCACACAATACAATCTGATTAATTCTCTCCTATACTCTGAGGAATGATCATCTAAACGTGGAGATCCTACATCTACTGGTCTTTAATGTGTGTTCTATACTTTGTATTTGATTTATGAACAGAATTAACAGTCTGTCAGTTCTGAGAGTCTCTTCCCTTGAGATACAGGATCAGCTTTTGAATTTGCTACATTTATGTCTTAACAGAGGGAAGTTTGCCTGAGGCAGTGACAGTAAGCACATCTGTGACTGTGACTATTGGTGGGAAGACAGGAATTGCTGCAGGTAGGACTTGTTTCAATGCACTTGAAGATGGGGGTAACATTGGGGAGACCCTTTACTTGTTTTTATTTATTTGTCTGATTGGGAATGGTGTCTTCTGGAAATTGGCAGGTCCATCACTTCAATGGGCCAAACATGGAATTTTTATATCAGGCAACCACTAGATGGCAGCAAAGAGAAATAGAAAATGCTTTCCTGCCATCTAGTGGTCAATTGCAGAATGTTGTGGAAGTCCTAACAAAAACTTCCAACATATAGAACAAATCCTTGCTGTTAATACTAGGCCTAAATTTTGTGTCACGTGTATCATTACAGTGTCCTTTTTGTGCCCAGCAAATATCACTTCTGTGCTTTGCAACCTTTTAACTCCATAAAAATAAACACAGCGAAAGCAAAAAGCCCTTTCACTTAATTTTCATCCAAGATCATAGTTCCCCAGGGGGCTAAAATGACAATATGGAATAGCCCTGATAGAAATGCTGGGATGCTGCTCTGCTTAATAACTGCATCTGTGTTTATTTCCACTTATCCATGTAAAAACTGAAATCTACAAATGTTCATCTTATTTTTGTATACGCCCTTCGATATTTATGAATCAGAAAACTGGCATGAATATTGTTGAAAGAAAAGAGATAATGAATGAGTTTTGAGCTCCTCGTTCATGCCCTTTAAAGTGGTTTTATTATAGTCAGGATTTGGGGTGGGGAAGTAGTTGATAATTAGGACTTCCTAATCAAACCAAGCCATACCACAGCTCAGAAGATAGCAATAATAGAAAAGCAGATGGTGTGGAAGGGCTGAAGGATGAGGATTAAAAAGAAATTAAGTGGAAAAATCATGAAACTTCGTAAGTATTGCCCTATCCCTGCTCTCCAAAATACCCCACGAAGATACATGCTCGATTATGGGCATGGTGATATCTATTTATAGCATCCAAAGAGAAACATTCATATCAAGTTTGCTACCCCTACAGCGTTAGATGAATTTCTTTGTAAAATCTAAAGCAGCTGGATGAGAGAAGAAAGAAGACAAGTCTTTGTAGAATCTTGCATCTTTGCTATGAGTTGGAATGGGCAAAACATGAATATCCAAGAATTAATTTCTATTCTGAGTAGATTTCATTCATTCATTCATTCATTCATTCATTCATTCATTCATTCATTCATTCATTCATGTTAGATTGTGTGGCTACCCAACTCGCCATAGTGATTCTGAGCAGCTAGGTATCTGCTTATCCAACAGGTCAGATAAGGGGGCGTGTTCTAGGTTCTTTCCTAAAAGGTAGTTTTCTAGCAGGAGCAAGAAGTGTGCCTTCTCAAAGCTTCTCCTAACTTGGGGAATGTCCTTTCTCCAAACATCAGGCAGGCTGTTAACTTTTTAGCCTTCTAGAACAGTGGTCTCCAACCTTGGCAACTTTAAGACCTGTGGACTTCAACTCCCAGAGTTTAAAGTCCACAAGTCTTAAAGTTGCCAAGGTTGGAGGCCACTGTTCTAGAAAACTTGGAAAATCTGATTGTTCCCACAAACATTGGGGTAGAACTATGTTTCTCAACCTTGGCAACTTTAAGATGTGTGGATTTCAATTCCCAGAATTCCCCAGCCAGCAAGCAGGAATTCTGGGAGCTGAAGCCCACAATTTTTAAGGTTCCCAAGCTTGAAAAACATTGATAGAACAAAGCTGAAGCCCATCAAGATAGTATGTGGATATGTGGGAAATTGCTGTCCTGGGATGCTGAGAGTTTTTATTTTCTTGAGTACTTATTTCTATTTTGTCTGGGAATTGTTGTTGTTTTGTTCTGTTTGGGAAATCTTTGCTTTTCTTTTTACTGTTTTGGGAGCCATCCAGGGTTATAATTGCATTATAAGTGACTATATACTATAAGCCTTTTAAAATAAATAAAGAATACCTAAATGTCAATGGCAATAACACAGCAACAACAAAAAAACCAGTCAGGAATACATCCAAATCTTTTGGTTTTCTCTGTTGATATTCTGGATCCCTCTCAATAATATAATTCTTATAATGTAAATTTGAGTAAATTATTTGAGATAATTATAATACATTTGTGGAGTAAATTATAGTACTTTCCAGCTGAAATCACCTTGGAAGAATGCTCTCTTTATAATAGCCTACATGTGCCTTTTGAAGTGAATTTAGAAAGTCCATTCAATATCGTAATCTTCCTAACAGCTTTTGATCCCCAAGTGAACATTAACGGAAACATAATTATTACTTATCACTTAATTAAAACTTTATCTTGTGTGTGTGTGTGTGTGTGTGTGTGTGTGTGTGTGTGTGAGAGAGAGAGAGAGAGAGAGAGAGAGAGAGAGAGAGAGAGAGAGAGAGAGATCAAAAATACGTCACTCTGCTCCAGATAATATGACTGAATGTTCTATCATGTGAATCATTAAACTGAGCTTTTGTATTGGTAAAAGAGGTTGGACTGACATCGCAGCTGCTGAAATTTTTAAGGTCCCAGTGAAATCACTAGAATCTGTATCTCCTTGGTCTGGATATATGAAGGGTATATGACGTCATTTGAGGAGTGTGGTTTGCAAGACAACCTTTGCTTGCTAATTTCAAGCATGGACAGACTAGCGTGTGTACATTTTCATGCATGTTTACGCATATACATGGATGTATACTTTTTTTTTTAAAGGATGCTACAGGTTCCTGCTGGAATCTTTGGGTTCCTCCTAGAACCTGATCCAAACCTCTGCTCCCAGCACAAAGGATTTCTAGACATTGTTTTGCTGATCCCACATCACCAAGGGATCTTGTTTTTCTTGCTTATAAACAACAGGAGAATGAATGGCGGCATAAATGCAGCCTCCTCAAATAAAATCTAGCCACCTTTGTTGTCATTGTTGTTTTAGGTCAAATAGATTTCAAAATTCAGTGGGACGAGCCTTACTGGAGTGTTTTCATTTTGTATTCTCCCCCCCACCAATAAATTGCTGTGAATTGCTGTGGGGTTTTATCAGTGAGCAGCATATATATATATCTGGAAATAAGTAAGAAATGCCAGAATCCTTTCATATGCTCCCTGGGATTTCCACAGATGGATGTGAGAGTAGAGAAATTCCTGTTCCTGACTGTAACAGCTTGTAGCAACTATTCCTTGCTCTGCCTTCTGTGTTGGACTATAGGGAGCCATTAGCAGTGACATAGCAGCGTGGGGTGAAACTGCTAACTGTCAGTTGCTGTGTGATGATACAGTTGGATTTCAGAAGGGCACAGAGACGTCAAACAGACTTAACCTTGGACCATTCCTGCACTGGGTGAGGGTGGGGGAATGAGGAGTCCTCTGGAAATAGGTTAACTGTTTGGGAGCGAGTCTTATCTCCGCAAAGAAAATGAATCAGAAATAACTAGAATTCTTGCTTGCAGCCTTTCTTCCCACTATCAAACAATATTTGGCTTATTAGTTTTCATATATTTTGTATGTCATTTTAGACCAGAAAGGAGACTTAGCTACAGAAGGTCATTTAGCACCCATAGATTTTTTTTGCCCTATCTCTTCACTCCCAAATTATTTGATATCGTTTTAATTCTAAGCAGAATCAGAATAGAGAAGGAGGTTGCTATGGCAACTGTTTCCTTAAGCCTTTGGTCTGACTCATTTCAGACAATTACTCTCATGCTTCAGGATGCATAGTTGTGGTAGAGGAGAATTGTGTGTTGGGCTTTATTTCCTTTTATTCTTAGCCTAGGTATTAACTTCCCAATAGTCATGAAAATATTCCTCCAGCATCATTGTTTTGGAGTTGCTGGTACATTAAGAGCCTAGGTCTGGTCATGAGTAATACTCATTTGAAGCTGTGAATTATGTCCTGATTATATACAAAGTATTTTTTTTCTTATATAAAAAGTACATACACAAATGTGAAAACGTGTAAAGATTCTGCAAACAGTAAAAGATTTCCTAAGTTTCCTAACTTCTTAGGTTGACGTGATTGAATGTGTAAAAATAATGTCAGGAGTATAAAGGAATTTATACATAAATACATATGGTATCTTTTAAGAACATAAGAAAAAGCCAGTAGGGTGCAATGTTAAAGTGTTAGATTAGGATTGGCAAAACATAGGTTCAAATCAGTGGTGGGTTTCCACATTTTTTACTACTGGTTCATTTACAAACTCTTGCTTGCACGCAACGCTTCTGCGCATGCGTAGAACCGTTTGGGTGGGTGGGCGGAGCCTCCCACTGCCCCTATTACTCGTTCGCCAGATCCGGGCCGAACTGGGAGCAACCCACCTCTGGTTCAAATTCACCTCAGCCACAGAAACTCTCCAGGTGACTATTGTCTGGTTATTAACGTTCAGTCCAATTTCTGTCATAGAGATGTTTTGGCAGGGATAAGATAAAAATGGACCCTTGTGTAAGATACCTTGGTTTGGTTAAAGGGTGGGATGTACATGTTAAAGACACTGAGCTTGTCAGCTGGAAAGCTGACAATCTGGGCTCGAGATCCAAGCTCTGTGCAATGGATGAGCTCCCGTTACTTGCTCCAGCTCCTGCCCACGTAGTAGTTCAAAAGCATGCAAATGCATGTAGATTAATAGGTACCACTTTGGTGTCATGGTAACAGCGTTCCATGCCCCTTTGGCGTATAGACATGCTGGTCACATGACCACAGAAAATGTCTTTGGACAACTTGCCTTCCTCAGCTAAGAAACAGAGATGAACACTAGGCCCTAGAGTCAGACATAACTGGACAGGGAAACCTTTACCTTTTATACATCCAATAAAATAAAATAATGCCTTTTCGATCAGACAAGAGATCCACCTGATGAGAAGATTCAAGTCTATGAGCTAAGGTTGCATAGTAGTTAAGCAAATCTCTGTGGAACATTTGCCACCAAGACATTAGCCAGCCTTCCCCAAACTAGCAACTTTCTGTTGTGATGAGTCTATCTTAATTGACTGGGTATTCCCGTCCCAACCCATCTGTAGACTAAGTCTTGCTGAGGCCACTCCCTTTTCTTTTTCAGCATCTAATGTTACATTATACATATACGCTGAATAACTTTTAGAGATATTTGACACAATTTGACCATAATTTCTAAATATTGTGGTTCCAGACTTCATTTTTTGGACATTATTTCTCACCTTTGGTCATCTTAGCCATGATCTCTGGGAGATATAGTTCAGCAACTTCTAGAAAGCTATAGATTCCTTGTCCTTGATCTCCAATAGTGGCTGTCATCATATATGTGGCAGTAAATTCTGTACTGGTGGGGAAAGCAATTTAAGTTATTGAAATTGAGCCTAATAGCTGTTCTATTTATCACTAAATGATTGAATTGTAATATGAGTTTAAATCAGATTTTGTTGAGGCAGGTAGAAGAATTTATTGGAGTCCTTCATAGTTTAGAATTTGAGCATCAGGAAGCAGCTCCTGTTTTTCACACCAGCCCATGTTCGCCACCACAAAGCTTGCTGTAATGGATGAAATATATTATTTCTCCTCTAGCAAATGTCATTGGAGAGAACATTTGCTTGCTGGGAAAGGCTGTGCCTGGACACAGATTAGAAAATAATGTTTGAAGAAAACAGACACAGTGTTCTGAAATATTTTAAATGTTGCATATTTTTATACATGCATTTGAATGAAAAGTGACTTGGCAACAATGATATGTGGAAGGAGAGACAGTTCAAAGCATGCTGCTGCATGAGACAGAACAATCATGGGCAATGGTCTCATCTCCATAAAACATCATAATCAACAGTAATGGTATCCTATTATCTTCACTACTGGCTCGGTAGCGGGAGTGCCCATGCCAGTGTGCCAGCTTCGCTCGCATGTGGCACGTCTGTGCATGCGCAGAACCTTCTGTCATTGCTCAGAACCTTATGTGCATGCATAGAAGGTGCGTGATGACATCCGGGTGGGTGGGCGGAGCCTCACACTGCCGCCACTACCAGTTTGCCCAAACCAGAGCAAACTGGCAGCATACCACCTCTGATAATCAGAGGTGGTATTCAGCCGGTTCAGACTGATTCAGCCAAACTGGTAGCAGAAATTGCGCCTCTGTGCCGTCCCATTTAGGCACGTTCTTGAGGCCGGGCGCATGCGCGGAAGGTGCGCACGAGAGCAAAGCACATGCACGGAAGGCCAGGTGTATGCGTGGAAGGGGTGGGCATGCGTGCGGTGAACCTGTGGTAACAAAATGTGAAACCCACCGCTGATCACAATGCCAAACAGCCACTAAATTACAATGGCATTCAAGGTAGCTAAACCTTACAACCATTTTCTTTCTCTTTCCCAACAGTGCAAATAGAGAAATGGTAGATTAAATGATTTGCTGCCCTTCTATGATAGAATTATCTCCTAATCAAAACCTTTGCAAGCAGAGATTTTAGAGATTTTATTTGGAGGATGGCCCCTTCTCAATGGATAATTACTGAAGTGACACCAGTAGCAAAAAAAGAGTTTATAAAAAGGGCAAACAGTTCCGATTTTGGACATTCTGCTGGAAGATGCTAAAGTAGCCATTATATGTGCTTGTTTCCTTGATGGTGGTAAATGATTGAGTAGCTTGAACATTGACTGTTCTCACCTGATGTCCGATGAAATTGAATTTGAGATTTCAAGTAAAAGGCTGCTCAGTCAGGTTCCCCTGGCAGAATTCTTCCCGAGTTGCTTGAAATTTATCAAGCTTGTCAATATGCTCAGGGAGTCTTGTATTGGTCCCTAATCAACTCTACCTACCTGTATTTTTTCTTCCTATGCTTTATAGCCTTGCTTTATAAAATTAAAGGCTGCCTCAAGGAGAACCAACCTTGCATCCCAATTTAGATTGTGCCAAAAGCTCTATGGCCAGGGTGTCCAACCTTGGCAATTTGAAGGCGTGTGGATTTCAACTACTCAACTATTGATTGGGGAATTCTGGGAGTTGAAAATCACAGGTCTTAAAATTACCACGGTTGCCTCCCCCCCCCCCCCGGTCTATGTATTTCTCTCCTCCAAAAGGAGCTGTCCTTTTGGAAATGCAGTGGTGGTGGGGTGTTGGGATCCTTTGCGATAGTTGAAAAATGAGAATTGAGCAGAAAGAATATCCAAAGAGCAGCTGTTTGAAGAAAAGCAAGGGAGGCATTTAATAATAAAAGAAAGAGTGGAGGAGAAAAGGACAAATAAAAGAAAGAGAGGAGGAGAAAAGGACAAAGCCAAATGTGAGAAATATGAAATTTGGATTATCAAATTTGGATTATTCTGTGACCCCTCCGAGCAGAGAAATGCAGTCAATCTTATTTTTGGTTTATTGGACATATGCTTTTTTAGCCCTCTTCAGAGGAGAGATCAGAGCTTTTGAATGTTAATTCAGAATTAGAGAAATGGGTGCCCAGAATAAAACAATTCTCTTAGCACTTGAGAACTATGGATCTATTCATGGTATCTCAAAGTGCCTTGGTTTTCTTTGCAACAACTGACACTGCGAAACTTATTCAGTGTGTCATTGATCACCATCCTAATTTTTTCCCCCATATCTCCCAGGGCTGTAATTGTCACAAGATGAGATTGCATGAACAACTCTAGTATTTAAGTCATTATTTTAATGTATTCATACCTGGTTGGAGGTGTAATTCTGGGTGTTAAACTTTAAGGCTATAAATGAATGGAATGAGTTCAAAGGAGAAAGAAAAAAACAGTTAAATATGAGCCAACAGTATGTGGCGGCAGCCAAAAAAACAAATGCAATCCTAAATTGCATTAACAGAAGGATAGAATCAAGATCATGTGAAGTGTTAATACCACTTTATAACACCTTCGTAAGGCCACACTTGGAATAATGCATCCAGTTTTGGTTGCCACAATGTAAAAAAGATGTTGAGATTCTAGAAAGAGTGCAGAGAAGAGCAACCAGGATAATTTAGTCTGTAGACTAAAACATATGAAGAACAGTTATAGGAACTGGATATGCAGAGGTGGGTTCCTACCAGTTCGCACCTATTCAGTAGAACCGGTTCGTCAAATCTACAAAACTGGTTAGAAGTGGACCCGGAAAGCAGGCCACACCTACAGAAGAGTTCCAAAAATTTTTGAAACCCACCACTGTGGGTATGTCCAGTTTAATGAAAAGAAGACTAGGAGAGATATGATAGCAGTGTTCCAATATTTGAGGGGCTGCCACAAAGAAGAGGGAGCTATTCTCCAAAGTACCTGAAGGCCAGACAAGAAATAATGGATGAAAACTAATCAAGGAAAGATTCAACCTAGAAATAAGTGGAAATTTTCGGACAGTGAGAACCATTTCTGATGATCTAGTTGATTACCCATGGAACAGCTTTCCATAGTAAGTTATGGGAGCTTCATCACTGGAGCTTTCAAGAAGAGACTGGACTGCCATTTATCAGAAATGGCGTAGAGTCTCCTGCTTGGGTAGGGGGTTGGACTAGATGACCTACAAGGTCCCTTCCAACTCTGTTAATATTGTAGTTGGCTATATAGAAAGCAAACCTTCAAGGAAAGGCTAAAGGAACTTCCATATATTTAGCCTGGAGGGAAAAAAAATCTGAAGATCTGACATCAGTCCTTAAATATTGGAAGGTCGTCACAAACAAGAGGGCAAAATCCTGAATGCTTTTCAGCAGCGTGAAAAACACAGTTATAATTTGGCCAGTATGTGCCTTTCCCAAAGGAAGAAGAAGACACCAGTGGGCTAAGCTTGGGCAAAGCTGCAGTGACAGATGTCCTAGATGAAGCACCTGAAAGAGCAGCTGTGTTTTCATTTTGGCTGAAATGGGTCCTTCCTCCAGAGAGCCATGCAGAAATATATGAATGAGCAATTAGTTGACTTTTCTGTCAAAGAAATGTGTTGTCCTCCTGGGGCATATATGCAGAATTTGATGGGAAGGCTCCCAAGACTATACCCACTGATAATTATTCCTTTCTACCGATCCATGTGGAAATAAATAATTTGGCCAGGCACAGCCTTGAAGGCACTGCAAGGATAGAAGATGGGAGTACATCTTTATTTCTATCAAAACATTTGTCCCAGAAAGAGAAAAGAATACTGGGAGATAACAATTGGCTACCAACTAGGATGCTAACAGGAATAGCTTGAATTTTTGTTTCTGTGGTACTCTTTCCAAGATGAAGTAAGAGATGAGCTACCCCTTATGAGAACTGGGTAAACTCTATTTGGAAAGCACCTTGCAAGCTTAATTCAAAGGGCTTTGAACTGGGTTATATGAACGGTGGAGAAAACAAAAACAAAATAGGAGAAAAGTGTAATGCTAAGAGCTGATCTGAGACTGGGGTGGGGGGCGGGGTATGCAGAATGTGAAAGTATCCAATAATGGACATATTAGTACAAGATGAATTAAATCAAGTAATGTGTCTCTGGGGTCCCAGTGTTTCTGTACAATATATAGAGCACTGATGGCGAAACCTTTTGGCACCGAGTGCCTAAAGCAGAGTGCATGCATGTGCAGGAGCACGGGAAACCCAAAGACCAGCTGGCCAGTGTGCATGCATGCGCCGGCCACCCGATCTTCAGTTTTTGGTGCTCTGGCGCACATGAAGACCACCAAAACCAGAAGAGCAACTGGCAACAGCGCACATGCTCACAGAGAGGATGCTGTGTGCCACCTCTGGCATGCGTGCCATAGGTGCACCACCACAGGTATACAGTGCGGGGGGAGAGAAGAAAAAAATAGAAGTCTTAATGCAGGAAGGCAAATATAATTTATCCATCAATATTGAAATCTGGTGTCATAAAACTCACGAGCCAACTGCTAGGATGGAAAGTGCATAATATACAGTATTTAAAGGAATACGTTAGACAAGACAGGAGGAGGAATGACATTATCTGTGAAAAAAGTGTATATGTATCGAGATCCAAGAATTTCAGTAGAAGGAAATAATGGAACAGCTGATTAGAGTACATCACTTACATCTCCAAGATCAGAGCGTTTACATGCAAGACACTTGAAAGAGTTTGCAGATATCATCTTAAGAGTCTCTTCTGTGAGGAATCATGAAGGACAGGCATAGTGCCAGTGGATTGGAAAAGGGCAAATGAATAGGACAGGGCAGGGCAGAGCAGGGTATAATAGAATAGGGTGGTGTATAATAGGCTAGGCTAGGCTAGGCTAAGCTAAGGAGAGGGGAGAGAGGAGGGGAGGGGAGGGGAGGGGGCAGAGGAGAGGAGAGGAGAAGAGTTCTTTATTGTCCAAGTATGATTGGACAAGCAAGGAGTTTATCTCTGGTGCGTGAGCTCTCAGTATACATACAAACAACAAAGTAATATAATCATAATATACCAATAGGAGGAAAGATGGAAATGATAATAGCATTACAGCCCTACTGCATGTGTAAATATCCCTAGACATAAGACAGTGCTGTGGGAATTCAGCAGAGTGATGGCACGAGGGGAAAATCTGTCTCTTTATCTAGTTGTTTTGGCATGCAAGGTTGCCCCTATTTTCAAAAAGCCGGGAAAGAGGACCTAAGTGACAACTAGCTGGTTACTTTAACATCAATTCTGGTCAAAACTTTTAAATAGTTTATGAAGCAATCAGTTTCTGAACAGCTGAAAAGAAAACATTTCCTGGTAGAAACCAGCGTCGGTTTATCAAGAACAACATCCACAACAGGTTTATCGACATCCAGGAGGACTCTGACAAGTTGAAATAACAGGCAGAAACCAGCAAGATGAATTTCAATGCAAAAATCTTACACCTGAGTAGGAAATATCTAAGACATGAGTGTGGAATGAGGGGGACCATATTGGGCAATAGCATATGTGAAAAGGATCAAACTGAGTGTTAACCAATGTGTCACAGCTGCAATAAAAAAGCAAATGCAAACCTAACAGCATCACCAGAAGCATCAAAATCAAGAGAACTCATAGTTCCTCTTTGCCCTGCATTGATCAGGCCACATCATAGTGCATCGAGGTTTAAACCACATTTAGAAATGACGTTGACAAATGGGAATATCTCCAAGGAAGAACAGGCAAGGTGATAAGAGCCTTAGAAGAAAAACAATAAAAGTTGGAGTCTGGAGTATGTTTAGTCTGGAGAAGAGACAACCCTGGGGAGATACGATAGTTGTTTTCAAGTAATGGAAAAGCCATTGTGTCTAGAAGATGGAACAGAAGTGCTCAGAGTTATTCTAGAACTTTGATGGCGAATCTTTGGCACACGTGCCAGGGGTGGCAGGCAGAGCCCTTTCTGTGGGCGTACTCACTGTCGCTCCTTGGTCTTCGGGTTTCCGGCACACACATGCGCACCGACCACCTGGTCTTTGAGTTTTCGAGGCTCTGGTGCATGCGAAGACCAGCTGCCTGGCGTCCATGCGCCTGCTGAAAACCAGAAGACCAGCTGGCTGACACGCACATGTGGAATGGCTAGCTGGTCTTTGAGTTTTCGGGGCTCTGGTGCACGCACACACATTCCGGTTTGGGCACTCAGTGCCAAAAAGGTTCGCCATCCCTGTTCTAGAAGATAGGATGGAAGCAATGGATTTAAATGACGAGGAGACTGTGACCAGGCTCAAGAAACCCTAATGCAGTAACTGAAGGTTGCTCCTTTGCTGGAAGTATTTTAAGAGGGGGCTGGATGACTCCCTGACAGAGTAGTGAATTCCTGCACTGAATGAAGAGCATTCTATATTATTTTTAGGATACCTTCCAAGCCTTACATTCTATGACTGTTTGACGTCAAAGAACTATCTTTTTTTTAAAAAAAAGAATGTCATGATGTCATATGGCTTAATTGGGCAGGTAGGGATGGGTCCCTTCTGCTGGTGTGTGCTTCTTATACCTGCATAAGTCTACTTCTTAGGACAATCATGCCTTCCAGGCAGCATGCTTCATGACACCACAAGTATATAGTCTTATCATTTTTGCAAAATTAGGTTCCCTCTGGCTAATAGCAATAGCACTTAGACTCATATATATTACTTCGTAGTACTTTACAGTCTTCTCTAAGCTGTTTACAAAGTCAGCATATTTTCCCCAACAATCTGGGTCCTAATAAATGATTGCTTAACCCCAGGTGCAATCTCTTCAATTGATTGTGTATTTAGAGACTTATCCATGTGGACGTTGAAGAAATCTTTCCTTTTTGTGGCATTACTGCAGGAAATTTTCAGAGCTTTTAATTCCTTCACCACACAGTAGAGAATTTAAAACAAGAGGCATGTTCTGTAGGAAAATACATTCTTTATTTATCTTCTAAAACAACAAGCCAGAAATATAATATACGTTCAGCTGTTTTTTTCCTTTAAAAATTTATTTTCTTTAAACTTTTAATAGAAAGGAAAAGGATTGTATGTGCCATCTGTCTAACCATTCTGCCCCTTTCTCCAGGAAGTGTGCCATCCTGAATTATTCTGACTCTCACAAAAGGATTTTTATTCCCCTTGAATTCTCTACTGACATTTCATCCCCAGAAAGCACAATGCATGTTTATGCCACAATTACTAATATAGTTTGATTGTCCTTCAATATGGCTTCTTGACAACTACCAAGAACCATTTTTTGTTAACGTTGAAAGGGTTCTGGCTGTACCTAATAGCCCAGATCATATCTAGGAAGTCTTCACAGGTGATGAAGAAATTTCTGTTTAAATTGGATGCATGCAAGTTCCCCTCCCCCCATGTGTGACATATGCACACGTATTATTAATTTCCCTTTCCCCCCCACATTTTTAATCATCTTCCAATTTTGATTGGGATTCCTTTTGTTTCATCTCCTTTGTTAAACAAGTCTACTCGTAACCAACAAAGAAGCTTCAAGTGACACTACTAGAATGACTAGCTGAATAATTAAGTCCCCATTAAAATTATTAGGGCTATTTGTCATATTAGAACCTGTAGCAGTAATGCTGCATACTTTATATCATTTGGGGAAAGTACTCTATGGGTTTGCATATTACAAATTCTAACTATGGTATTATATCACGGGATGGAACAATTTCCCTAATGTACATTGCACTGCCATGTATATCTTGTATTATTTTGATCTTATGCATAGGTACTCTGGTTACATGCATACAAAGAAGGGTATATAGGCTCGGCTCTACTTATCCTTCGAGTTCTACTCCAACAGCGGATCTGAAACTGTTTGCATGTCAATTTGGTGCAACCTTTTTTCTGAGTTCTTTGCACTGCATCTAGTCACATTTCATATTAATAGCAGCAGTACAAGGAAAAAAAGATGTTATAAATTCCTATATTCACAATATAGGCTGTGGATACATAGAATACAGACTGTACAATAGGAAGTTGATGAGATGAAAGACTCTGTGTATCATGTGGAAGTTCAGAGAAGTTCCTGGACATCAGAACAAGAATGCTAAATGTTTTAGTCTATGGTCCTTCCAATCACAGCTGAAGGCACAGTTTCCCAATAATATAATGAGGACTCTTCTCAGATAGGATTATTGCATTCTCCGTTCCCTAAATTTTTTGTACCTCATTGTACTTCCAAACAACTCCAGTGTCTTTGGGACTAACTTAATATCCACCCATCATTTTTTCATCTCTCTTTCACTTATTTCACCTTTTCAAATATAAGCTTCTAAATAGAAATAGAAATCCACAAATCTGGAAATGTCAGGGCCAACCCTTCTCCATATTAGTAAGAAATCAGAACATAGACTAAGATTTGTAATTGACGTCCCAACACGACAAAAAGAATGCAATAAATGATAATGTAAGAATAGGGGTCAGAAAGAAAATTGATTTCCCCCCCCCCATTCTTACTCTTGTAATTTTTATTGCCCAGCTTTTCTTATTTCCTAAACACAAATGCAAATACGGTTTGTTGGTGCAATCATGTCATCATTATTTCTTACAAATAAAATAGAGGTTTTTTTAAAAAGATACAGCTCTGGTATGTTCCATTTCAAGTATATTGTGCTGTCTAGTCAATTGCAGAGGTTAGGTTTCCTTTGGGGAAACTAGGGTATAGAGACAGTAAGGTTGAAGTTGTGTAGCTAGCAGGTTCATTGCTAGTTCCGAAATCCTGGGCATAAATAAATGCAGTGGAAGCAATAGAGCTAAAATCATTGCTTAGTGTCTTCGGTTGTTTAGTTTTGTTCATCAGACTGAAATAAAACAGAAGTGGAGCTTGTTCCTTGGAAGAACTATAGTACTTATATATAGTTCATTGTGTGAGAAAAAGTTTTTTTTTTCATTCGTAACATTTGCTTTTGGCCCTGATGTTGGCTTTTTGCACATTATGTCAGATGCCACAGCCAAATCCTCCAGGAAACGTTCCATGTGATTATATATTTTTTCCCTACCACCCGTGTCATCCCTATATGAAAACGATTCCCTCTTTGAATCCAGTGATTCTCTGCTAATAGAACAGAAACGGCTTCTCTACTCCCACATTGGACTCTTTAAGTTTATCCCAATGTGGCTGCTGCTGACAGATGTGAGAAATTCTTCCATTCACAAACAGAAGCTGCTGCTAAAGGCATAACAAAACAAGGGAGAAGGAAGGTGTCCTGTTCCTTGCCCAGCTTCTCAGTTGCAGGAGATAAACGTCAGAATCCGGGCCACCTGTTAAGCTACTCCATGGCTGCCAGGATCACAATATCCACAAAAACTGTGGCTGCACCGACCTCTTGTGTCATCTTCTTATCCCAGGAATACCCGCTGTGACGGCCTAGAGCAGGTTACCATGGCAATGTGTGCTTTCCTCTGGAGACTGCACTTTATCCCACTTTCAGTAATATAAAATGAGTCCTTAGGCTGGTTTTTCTCTCCCTGCTGCCAACCGGTTTTAAAAAAAATAAAGGCTAATGTGATGCAATGTTTGCTTGAGAAAAAAATACCTACGATGAGAATTCATATGTTCACATGTGTGTGTGCACGGGAGTGTGTGTATGTGTGCTTCAAGGTGTTGTCTGGGTGACTGAATATAATTTATGCAAAAACCTGCTCAGAACTATCCATATATTTCTGCCAGAAGTCCTATGAGGATTCTTAGTACTGTGTAGACATGGATGCAAGTGATACCCACAGTTGGACAATGTTAGCATGAAGGGGCCACCCATTTTCAGAATTGCATCCTTTCTAACACATTTCAAGCTTGGTTTTCGATCAACCAGATGAGGCTCAGGGCTTTTCCTAACAATTGGTCTTTTAATAGGAGTGACGTGATCCATTCTTCTGCAGATGCTTTACATTGCTCTTCATTTTAGCTACCAGAAAATTAAAAAGCTGAATGGGGAGTTAGGAGGCATGTTTTTTTTTAACTCTCCACAATTACATACTGATGATATGCAAAGAAAGATGTGGATAGAAGTGTGGATAATCGTATAGGTGACAAGCATATGTTAATATACACATTTGCTTCTTTGTTACGGTTGATGATGGTACATCTAAACATTCTTTATTTCTAGTGTTAAAAGAGGAAGATTAGATTTCCATTGACTAGGGTGGATTCAATTACTGTACAGGCCTATGAGCCTGCAGTGTTTGTGAACTAGATTTCTTTAGCATAGCTAAAATGAATAAATAGTTGTACAATAACATGAGTGATACCACACGGGGGGAGTTTAGACACATTAACAAATGTTTTTGAGTGCCAAAGACTCTGTGAGGCAATGGGTATTTGCAAAAAACAAACAAATATTTTTAAAAAACCAGGAAATCAAACAAAGATGCTTGTTTGGCTGACCTTCCCAAGATGTGACCATTAATGGGAAGTCTGGTGCAAAGAGAAGACATCTTTTATTCACCTGGAGTTCCATGAGAACAAAGGAAAGTGAGCATGAACCTAGAGCCAGGTGTCCTGAACTCATAAACACATTTTATTAATTGGACCAATGGGATAATTGCACAGTCCATCTGCTCACCTGGGAGGAAGTATTCTTAAGTCTTGGCTGTATCCTATTCTGCTTTTCCAAATTTCCAAGAAGATTCAGGCCACAGAGGAGATCTGTTTTTGTTCCTCATGCTCTCCCTCCGTGTCACCCATTAATGGCTGCCTCTTCTTCAGCTCTCGATGGTACTTAGCCATGAGAGATGCATAGATACATCCATAGGCTGCCGCCACCACCATCATGATACACACAATGCCACAAACTACCCCAGCAATGATGACTGTGCCAATGGCTCGACGCACACTGATGGGCCGTGGCTTTTGCTTCTGGGGACAACCCACACTGGGCTCCTCTTCTGTTTCAGGACTTGTTTTGGGTTTGGGAGCAGTTTGGCTTCCCTTAGTGCAAGGAGGACCAATATTGTCCAGCACAGTAGAGCTGTTCTCATCCTCCAGCTGGGAACAGTAGTTAAACATCTCCATGGGTACCAAGCGCATATCCTTCCCCCGTAGCTCCTTAGGCAAAGTACATGCCAGCTGGTCTATCTTTCCTCCTATCCCATAAGAGAGAAAGAAAAAAAAGCTTAGTTCCCTACCTTCATGTGAGACAATACTGGGTTCAGTGTAATAATGCGTTTCAGTGGAACTGTTGTGGCTAAATATTTCAATATTGGAGTGGCCTGCAGTTGCTTATCTAAATAGTAAATGAATTAGCATATCAAGAAAGTCAGGCTGGTGAAACAATTATTAAAGCAAAAAGCTTTTTGAAAACCTCGCACTTTAAGTTGGGTTTTCCCTCATGTTTAAGTGCGTAACAATTAACTAAAATAACCCAAACTTCTAAAAACAATTAAAAGGTAAATAAAAAGCAATAAACATAATGTAGTAGCAGCCGCAGCCACCGCAAATATTCTAGAACAACACAAAAAATGCTATGAAAGAAAGTGCCCAATTACTTAGACACGTTATGAGTTTCACTGGTTAAGTTCAAGCAGGTGCTGGATAAACATTGATTAAGAGTGTTAAATCCTGATTGTACTATGACCAGGCGGATGAACTAGATGGGTGAAGTGGTTCTCCAACTTTTGATTTGAAAAATCAAGATGTGAGCTGTCACTAAGCTAATTGGGCTTTATTAGGAGGACTATCAATGACAACATTATCACAATTAAAATGACAGGGTCTCTGTCCAATCAAGAACTCCAGAACTAAAGTGAAATGTTTGTGTAGTTAGAAATGGATTTTGAGCACTTCTAAAAGTTACAGTCAGTCTACACAGTATATAAATTGGCAACCAAAGGACAATAATTAGAAGAAACATCTAACTTTCTACAGTACAATGTGAGGAGATCGCTACATAAATTTGTATCGGTGATGATTCTGGTAAAAAAGGCTTCCAAAGTGACTCAGAAAATTATTATACTAATTATACTAATTATTAATATCAGTTTTTAAAAGGGAAGCCACTAAACATGTCTACAAAAAGAATACTTGGCAGTACCATTAGCAAAAACTTAATATTTCCCGCCAAAAATATTAATAGCATTCTCAACTAATTTAGTCAAATCATCAGTTAAAACATTAGTGACCATCTAGTTATACACTGTTGATCAGGGGTGAAATGCTCTGAAGTCTGCTACCGGTTCGCTTCGCACGCATGCACGCCAAACACAGGCTTCACGCGCATGTGCCCCACAGGCACTACCATGTAATTTTGCATGGCACAGCTGATTGTCGCACAGCTGATCATCGGAGCATTTTTTTACTACCAGTTCAGGCGAACTGGTCCGAACTGGTATATTTCACCCCTGCTCCATTTTAAAGATGGAGAATCTAAATGCTTACAGGTGACCAGTGTCAGGTCCTATTGAAGCAGTGACTCTCTATTAAATAATCCAAGATTAAGTTTCGCTTCAAGCCTCTTGCATACAAGTGATAAAACTAGATTGTTGTCTCAGAAGTTCAAATGTTGAGCTTTATCCCAGCTTTGATTTTGGTTCAGTTCTTCTGCATTTGCAACAGTATGGTTAGAAACTGCAGAATGGTTGAAATGAATACCCCCCCCCCATCTTGACCCATTGAAAATAAACTGATTCCCAGAAAGCTGAATGGCTTTGGCTAAGCTTTGGCTATACCTGCCTAATCCAACTACAAAACACTACAATGTCATTAACAAAGTCAAATTATGCACTGTGACTATCCTAATCCAAGATCTGAAATTTGAATCAACCGTGTCTAACTATTTTTTTCTTTCTGGTAATCCATAGTAAAGTAGCAAAGAATAATCCTCAGTTTAGACCAATCTTTAATGGTACCTACCTCGATAAGAGAACCATTCCATCCAATATTTAAAATCTCTCAGATTACAGTCACATTCCCAGGGATTATCTCCCACGTGTAATTGTTGCAGGCTGATTAATGGCTCAAAAGTTACCCTGTCCAAATTCTGCAGGCGGTTTGATCTGAGGGAAAGCCAGCGAAGAGAAGGCAGGTCATCAAAAATGCCTGAGGGGATTTGAGCAAGTCCATTAATGGAGAGATCCAACTGATGCAAAAGAACAGTGTTTTGCAGCAGGTCTTTGTCCAAACTTCTGATGCTGTTATTCCTCAGCTGTAGTTCAGTAAGATTAACTAGGTCCCTGAAAACATTCTCAGGAAGTTGATCTAAGAAATTGTTGGAAAGATCCAGTCTCTGGAGAGCAGAAAGATTGGAAAAAGCTTGTTCTGACAAGGTGCTGAGTTGATTGTTAAGGAAGAGGAAGGTCCTGGTACTAGTTGGAATGTCCAAGGGGATAGATGAAAGGCCTAAACCACTACAGTCCACTTCCAGGGTACCACTGTTGCACTTGCAAGAGGAGGGACAGGTGATGAAGGTCTCTGCTGCACAAAATGAAAGCCAACAGGCAAACACTGCACAAGAGAAGAGGAAAACCAAGCACAATATATTGAAGCATCTTCCATGACTGCATGTAACCACAGTTTCACCTGTTAATGCTACCTTATCGGGCAACCAGATGCGCAAGGGTCTCCCATCACAGTAGAATTCCATCTACTAACTCGGAGAATGGTTTTTAATACTTTTGGCTCTACGAGTTCTAGAACCAGCTGCATTGTGTTCTGGGATGTTTCTTGTGGGCCTTAATGCCTCTCTTTCCTTCCCTCTTTCTCTTTAAACGGAGCATTATGAGCTGAATGGTAGCCAAATGAGCTTTTTCACAGATTAATCCTTGTGCAGCCAGATGGATTCCCACAGTGTGAGCTTCCTTTTAGCTTTTGATGAGCTACTGGGGCTAAAGAATAAACATCCTCACACTGTGAAAAAGAAAGGTCATAGAGCCCCAGAGATTTTTCTGCCTGATACCACAGTGTCCAGCATCCTAGACGCAATGGAATTAAGCATGTGGAAGATAATCCAGAGCTATCAAAGAGAACTTGCTAGACAGAGTTTATAAAGAATATACAATATTTGCTTATATTTAATTAGATATTCTTAAAATACACTTTAGAGCTTAAATTATCTATTCAATGTTGCTATTTTTTTCAATGAGCTTTATTATACATTTGATTGACTACAAGAATTGTTTTATTTATTATCTTTTGTTTATCTCTTCTAAATTCAACCTCTGTCCAAACAGCCCTCAGTACTTAATCAATTACAAAAGTATATCATGAATAACTAGCATAAGCAAAGGTTAACACATTACATAAGCACACAAGATATTAAGCATGGCATCATTTGCTGCAGGTAAAATACAGCATACCTGTATTCTAAAAGTGTATCCAACCAACAAATAAAGATCCCACATCAGCTTCCCATAACTGAATGGCAAAACTCAAGAAAAAAAAACCATTCTATTTACAAGAAAAGCTAATAAATGCACTTGAAACTAGTACCTTTTTTTTGTAAAGATATCAATTTTGATTTAGACTAAATCTAGAATCAGTGAATATGGGACTGAATATTGATGTATAATTCATTGCTATGATTCTATGATGAGTTCAGTTCAAAACTACTTAATGCACCTACACCAGTATCCTAAGAAAAATAGGGTTTAATCTGTCACATCAAAATTAGAAAAAGCTATAGAGCAGTCTTGATAACTATCTTCCTGCTTATTATAGAGGTCACAAGCAGCAGTAGGGATATTTTGATGCATTCTGTATATCTTGTTGGCACCATAGTTGATTCTATTTGATTAGAGAATTTAATTCCTCTTAGAACATCTCATTCTAATGTAGGATTATGCCTGACAGACCAAGAAGGAAGGGAAAGTGACAGGTGTTATTAAAATCATCTTGCATTTGACAGAAGTACCATATTAATAATATAGTGATATTTCCGATGATGGGAGAACATTTAATGCTTTTGTATACAGAGAAAGGTGAGAATATATCACAGAAACGCATTTCTCTCTTCTATGCACGTTTAATCAAATGCCTTTCCTTTTGTTAGTCTGTAACAGAAACTCTTTCGAAATACCATTATTCAAAATAATGCAACACTGCTATTTCTAAACAACTGAAAATTTCAGCTTAAGAATTAGATATACACCAAAACTGTCCTGGTGAAAGAGATAGCCAAGAGAGAGAAAGCAAAGACCTCAATTACTTTTGTTGCTGAGGAAACAGAAGTGCCAAGAAAAAACATGAGTAAGGCATGCGGTTGTTTGCAAAGGACAGAAGGTATATATGTATCAAGATCTCAAAAGACATTTTTTATGGATGTTCAACAGAGCATCCCATGAAAACCAGAAATAGATACGCAACAATAGTTTAAGAGAAACAGTCAAGCATAGTGTATGCTCTTATGTCAAGAAAAGATCATGTTACTTTGTAGGATGTTCAGGACTCTGGTAAGATGATCCAGAAATATAAAATTAGGCTAGGGCTCAGTAGCATTTTGGGTAAATAATTGATAACAGCAATCTAGGAAGCAATGGTGTTTAACAAAGGAAGGCTCTTGGGTGAAAAGAAACCATTTTCTCAGCAACTTTTATTGACATATTGTACTTGACCCCCCAGTTGTAGGTTTGGGTGAGTATCATTACCCCCTGCTTAGCTTAACTGCATGCATCCTCATTAATGAACCTTTCTCATAACATGCTACAGAGATTGATAGTTCTCTGAAGTTTATTAAGCTTCTTTTCCTGTATTGGGCACAAAGTATTTTCAGGTTTGGATTCCTCTTCCCATCCTTTTAACACAGCATAGAGATGACCATTTTCAAAGGACACTTTGGCCTCATCCTCAGCCTGCCAGAGAAGCAGATTAAATTTATGTTTAGCTGTTCCAGTTTTAAAGTGATGTTTTCCTTGGGAACACAATTTTGAGTAAGGACACCATCTTCAATTCTTCACTGACAATGTAGTTGATGATATTGGTCAGCAACTGGGATCTACTCAGCTTCCAATAGATACTAGACACCTCGGTAGATCCTCCATACTATCCTCCATATTTTAATTTAGAGCAGGGGTGTCAAACTCAAAGCCCACTGGCTGGATCTGGCCCGCAGGGTGCTTAGATCTGGCCTGCAGGGCAGCCCTGAAAACAGCAGACCAGCCGATGGTGCCTCTGCCAGTGAAAATGGAGCTTGGGAGCCCGTTTTCACAGGCAAGCCACTTGGGCCACCACAGGCATCCCCGACACAATTGACCTCAAGCTGACCATGCCCCCCCTGCCCCCCCCCCCAAGGTCAAACACAACTCTGATGATGCCCTCAATGAAATCGAGTTTGACACCCCTGGTTTAGAGTATAGGATCCTGAACGATTAATTTTCATAAACGCTTTGAAACGAACTTTTTTCATGGACAAGCACTGCTTTGAAAGAGTGCTAAGTAAGTTTTCTTAAACATGGCTTTCAAGTTTAGAGCACAAGGCCAGGCACAGGGCTCCATCAGCGTACTCTCACCCACTTCAGTGTCTGCCCCTCAGCAAGCAACTGCCCTATCAGCTAGGTTGATTTTTTAGGCATGGGTTTGGCGTTCTTCCAGAAGATTACCAAACTGTTGTTTAAACTAACAGTCTTGATCTCTTTCAGAAGTGTTCAAGAACCATATTCATAAATAACCCAACTGACAGGCTGAGTAAAATACCTTTTTGTCAGTCAAACGCTGTGTCCCAGACAGCCATCTAACTGGTAACCCTTCAGCACACAAAACTAGTGGTTGTTTTTGCCACTGACAGGTAATGACAGCGTCACTTTGCAATGAGATGGGTGGAAAACAAATTTAATAAAATAAATGAATAAAACATGAGGGAATCCACCAACTGCTGTCCTAAAACTGCCCATTAAATTTGTCTGAACATCATCATATGTCAGTCTTCTTGCTAAAGTACATTAAGTTTGGCCACAGGAGCAATGCAGTTTATGTCAACTAACTTTGTTGGGGGAAATATGCTGACTCTATAAACAGTTTAGAGAGTGCTGTAAAGCACTACCCTGTTTTCCCGAAAATAAGACCTCCCCAGATTTATAATCAGGCTTTTGAGCACATGCAATGAAATAAGACCTCCCCCCAAAATAAGACCTCCCCGAAAATATTGCAACACAGCAGCAGCCATGAGGTGACCACGCTTGCCACCTCCTGCACCTCAAAAATAATAAGACCTCCCCAAAGATAAGGCCAAGTAATTATTTTGGGGTTCAAAAGAAAATAAGACCCTGTCTTATTTTGGGGAAAACGCAATATGAAGCAGTATATAAATCTAAGTGTTATTGCTATACTTTTCTGCTGACACAAGAAGTGGAAGAATGCATGTTAACATCACTTTGAGGAACAGCACTTAGATTTGATGTTCTAGCTGGAACTCATTATAAGTCTGTAAATAACATAAAACTAATTTGGAGGTGATTGTGTTGCAAAAGGAAACGTAGAATGCTTGAAAATATTTGATGGGACCCACCAGTGCTATTACTGTTGACTTACTTTTCTTTAGCTTGTAAATAATTTCTTTGACCTCACAAATTATAAAGTGATATCACTGCCTTTTTGGTCATAAGTGATACCAAGTGTTATTTTGGTATTTCACATATAAAAAAAAATGTAAGCAAAAAAGCTTTTTTACATATTAAAAAATATTATATACAGTTCCTTAGAACTAGCTATTTAATTTGAATGGCTTGTGAACATAGAGAGTAGGTACCACATAGAATTTATGATATTTCAATTACTGGATATTCATCATTATCATAAAAATGATGCATTTAGCCTTTTCCTGAAATTAGGCATTCTCTTCTATAGTGAAAATGTATAGGGCTAATGCTTTTTCTTATTAATGGAGCAAAATATTGAGTACTGGTGAAATGGCCCAGTAAATGTTTTAAAAATAACATCATTATGAAAGGTGATAGAACATGCCTGTTGCACATATTGTTTTCTCTCCCTCTAATTCATTCAGGCAAGAATTCTGCAGCTCCTTTCTCTAATGTCACATTTTACAGAATCTGTGCAAAGTCCCAAAGAATATAAGGTCTGGATACTGTTTGTTATTACTATAAAACCAGGCTATTTTTTTTCCTTTACTATCATCTAAAAAGTAGCCACTGGTCTCTTTGCAAACATTTCCAATAATACTTACAGCTAGTTTTTCTCCATCTCAAAGAAAGTCTTTCGCTCCACCAGTAGCCACCACTCAGAGACAACACAATGTTTACTGTTTTCCCCATGGCGTTTGTTCTTGCCAGAGAAACTGGCACATATACCCGGAGGTCTGAACAGAAATTTGGCTAATCTGGAAGATAAAAGCAGAGCAAAAAAATCATATGATTATCAGGTATCTGGGAGAGAACCTATTGATGGAATCTGACATTCAAAGTGAGGACTTTTTTAGTGGTACCCGCAGAACATCAGCAGATCAGGAGACATCAGTAGAGATCTCTTGACTCCAAGCCAAAGTGCTCAGATGGGTCCCCAGTGATGAGAATGCTCAGGCATTAATACCTCCCCAGGCTATGGCAACAGAGAGCGCTAGAAGGAAAAAAAAGAAGGAAGTTTGTCCATTTGCTTCTTCCCTACTGGCATCACAGCCACAGACTGGGCTTAAGAGAAGACAAAGAGAATGAGCCACATAAAACCCTGTAGAAGCCCCTAGGACTGCAATGAGCACCACATCCACTCCAAGGCCCAGTCTCCTTACAGGTGATGTGATGCTTGTATCCAAGTGGAGGCTGGAGGAAGTGGTATTGCTATCCCTACAACCCTAAGGCAATGAATAACTTAGAGGTGGGGGAAGCCGTTCGTCTTTTACTTGCTCCCTCCTTTGTTCTGCACGTTTCCTAGTGACCAAATGTGTTGAAGATATGGACCAAGGGATGAAGCAAGGGGGTGGGGGAGCCCAAGACTATGGGCTGCAAGGCAGCCATGTGCTCTATTCTTTAGGTTTAAATCCTTGGGCCAATGGTAGAAAGTGCCTTCTAAATGATGCTGGAGTATTTATTGAATGCCGGCTTTGGACAGCAATTATAAGCAATCGTTCTGGGAAATCGTTACCCAGCCAAAGAACGAAGCACCATTTTGAAGGTACTCCTCCATTGCCGCTGAAGAAGGAAAGCAAGCTAAGGTGAAGAATGAAAGGGAGAATATGCTTATTTATTTATTATTTATTTATGTGCTTTCTAAAAAAAACAGAAAAAAAAGAAAAGAAGCAAAGCACAAAGACAATTATAATACATACAAAACTATGTATATACTGTTTAAAAACATGAAAAAATACAAGAGAAGAAAAAGGGAAAGAAACAAAGTAGAATAAATATTATACAGTTATAATTCTACTAGCTGAATACCCGTGCTTCGTGACGAATCTATGTGATTTGGCTATGCAGAAGAAATTCAGTTCACAATTGTTGGCTTAGTGATGGTCTGTGATTGAAACACATAGTGTTGGTCGGTGATTGAAACACATAAGCTCCCACCACCTTGAGTCCGGAAGCAGTTCCATAGGTGGAAGGCGTAGACATTTTGGTGAGGTACCGACGTTTAGTACTGTAAAGAGCCCTAGACCGCTCCTGAGTAAAGGAGTGGAATGTCTGCCAGTTTGAACTGAGGTAAGGGAATGTGAGGCAACTGGCAGATGGAACAGAGATCTTTTCAGGTAGGGGAGGGGGAGTAGAATGTCTAACTCCTTAGCATCAGAGTGTGTTAATATAAGGCAACTGGCAGTTTGAACAGAGTTCTTTTCAGGTGGGGAGGGGGAGTAGAACTCCTTAGCATCACAGCATGTTAATTACTGTATAAGAAATACTAATGATCTCATGGTCATTTTGAAAAAATCTTTCTTAACTAGCACCTAGAAGCCAAGAGGGACATATCTGCCAAATTTCAAGTTTGTAGGGTTTATGGTTCTGGAGATTTTATGATGAGTGAGTGGTACTTGGCTTTTATCAAATGTAAATATTATTCAAGTAATCTATATTCACTTTTAATACATTTATATAACTATCAGTCTTTTTTAACCTACTGTAATTTGTAAAAATGAGTTCCCTATTTCATTATATTGTCCATACAAAATCCGTGTCTATAGGCAATCCACTCATAGATGGCAAGTAATAGCAGTAGACTTATATACCGCTTCATAGGCCTTTCAGGCCTCTCTAAGCGGTTTACAGAGAGTCAGCATATTGCCCCCAACAATCTGGGTCCTCATTTTACCCACCTCGGAAGGATGGAAGGCTGAGTCAACCCTGAGCCAGTGAGATTTGAACCGCTGACCTGCTGATCTAGCAGTAGCCTGCAGTGCTGCATTTAACCACTGCGCCACCTTGGCTCTTGTAAAGTGTAATTCTTCAGTCCACTGAGTAAATGGGGCTATATATTTATATTTCCAATGTTGCAGAATCAGTCTTTCAGCCATAGTAAAGGCACAGAGAATCATTTTACATTGCCCAGTTGTCAAATTCCATGTATTAGGTATTCAGTTCAAGAGAATATTATCCTCTCAAAATTTTTTGTCGCACATTCACATTAAGTACAGGAGGATATATTTAAACAACAAACAGGATTAGTGAATTTTACTGCCCAAGGTATTTTCTGCTTTAAAAATGACTACATAATACAGTGAGGTATTACGGGGAGTTTGTAAGCATGGTCAAGTGTACGACCTACCCACCAAATGTTTTTAAACAATTTAATACAAGATTTGTGAATGAAAATGGTTGGAAAAGTTTAGACCTCCATTTTGGTTATCAGGCATCTAGTATACATTTATTAAACCATCACATTTTATACCAAAAGTGCAACTTCAATAAATTTGAAGAAAGTGCTCTTACATTTGTCAACTCACCATCCTATAACACTGTCCTTGGGACAAACATGCAATCCTGAGGAAAAATTCTGTAGGTTACAGGCACCAAAATGGAACCAAAATGACTTTATTGGGAGGAAGAAATTGATCGCACAGAAAGATCTGAAGTAGCTTTTGTCCACTATTCTGGTATTAACTGAAGAACTTTTGACAGTTATCTGTTCGCACAGTGGGAAGCGGTAAAAATTAGTTTAGGAGACATGGGAATTTCCCTGCTATGCCTACTGTATGTTCAGACCAAGGTTGATCCTTTGCATGGTTATGTTTACTGTATTCCAATGAGCCTTTTAACCAGCCTGAAAGCAAAACCTTCAACTGTGACCTTCTTGGCTTCCTAAATGTGCAACTACTGATTGGATCAGAGGAAAGCATTCTGTTGTTTATGGTCTTAGATGTCTCTCCAGGGTTAGTTCACACTGACTATGCCAAACATGTGCTGTGTGTACGGGAGGACTCACATTCAACCCGGTTTCTTGGTGGGGGTTGAGAAAGGCTTATCTTACGTGCATAGACTACATTGAGTTTGATAGACCCATGATCAGCTCTTTCAGTATTTCATAGCCAAAAATATTGAGTGAGGACTTGCTGGGATTATTGCAGAACGTTCACGTCACTGCCAATGCTCTTCAAAATATTTAGTTGCCATCAGCATACGGTCATCAAGTAGAAAAGAGGGGGAAGCCAAGAATGCATCTGATGTGTAAAGCCGGTGCAAGGTTTATGGAGATAACGCTTCATAAATTCCCAGTGTTCATAAAAAGTTCAAAGACTAAAGCCCTAATGAGATCCCAATCTGTCACCTAACATAGGAACTCCTCTAGGCTCAGCTTGTGGGGTTGCTGTATATACACTGTTTGACTTGCTGAAATCAGTGCTCTGCAGTCGGTGGGGGGAAGGGAAGCAAATAAATAAAATTAGTGTGGCTATGGGCGCCTTTGCACTGACAAATTTCCCTTCTCCCCCCTCCCTCTCTCTCTCTCTCTCTCTCTCTCCCTCCATGACAAGGAGATGTAATCCCTGCATCTGAGATGCTGGGGGGGAGGGGAGGAGAGAGGCGGATGGAGGGGGAAGAGAGAGGGAAGGAATTTGTGTAGAAATCCTAATAATGCAGCAGCTGAAGAGCAAAATAATGAAAGGAGGTTGAGGGGGTGGTAGGATTTAATTACATTTTGATCCAAAGGAGATGTGTGGGGAGAACATAAGTCTCCGTGTGCCCTAAGGAGAAGCCCCCCCCCCCCGCTTGATGGTCATGGTTTTTGGTCCTCTGATGCTTGTGTGAGGCATCACCACAACAGGTCCTCCCCTGCCCTTCAGGTACCAAAAGCGAGAGAAGGAAAGCACCTTCTATCTACATTTCCTGCTGCTCCTCCAGGTTCACCCAGGGGGCAGTTTGGCAAGGCAGAGTTGGCTCTTAATGGGCAATAATTCCCAATCAAAAAGGATCACACACACATCACCCTTTCTCCTTTCTTCCTCTAACGAATCAGAACAGAAAATATCCTCCTGTGGGTCTTACTTTTTTTCCCAATTTGTGGAATATGCCTACAAGCTGGATCCACAGCTCTCCCTTCCCCTCCTCCTTCCCTCCCTCCCTCCTTCCTCTCATTTGTTTATTCTGATGGGCAATCAAATCCTCCCAAACCCCCCCACGGCAGGGAGAGCGTTTGGTTTGCGATCTCTGGAAACTGTTGGAGGGGGGGGGGAGGATGATCCGACTCAAGAGCACTGAGGGGGGGGAGCGTTTTAAGAACATTTACAAAGAGAGAAGGTTGTTTTTAACCCTGCCCGTCCGTCCATCCCCCCCCCCCCGTCTTAATACAGCACATGCCTGTGCACACACAAAGACACACAGATCTACGCCACCTTCTGCAAAAAATGGAATAAAATCGAGTTGGCATCTGTCCTTGGACTTCTTCCCAAAGGCAAAGCCTGAACTTCTGCCGCGGCTCAGGCACCTGAGTCCGAAGCTCCGAAAAGCCCCTCCCTCCCCCCCTCCCCCAAAAAAGCCCTTCAGGCTTCCTCTTTCTATTTTCGTCAAGCCCAAACAGGAGTGCTTACCTGGGCTCTGGCCAATTTCCACCTTACTTCCTCTCCTCTTCTCTGCCTCGTTCTCTTCCCCCGGGCAAACAGACTCCTAAGTCTCAGAATCTGTGTCCTATTTAACTCTCCTACCCCACAGGAAGCAGAAGAGGAGTTAAGCTGCCAGCCACAGAGACTTAGGCAGCTGCTCTGAATGGCTGGGCAAAGGAGTTGAGAGTTGTGGAATGAGCCCGTCTGTTCCCCCACCCCACCCCACCCCACCCCAGAGGTATTAGGAAATGCCTGCCCCTCGCTTTGCCTCTTTTATCCCCCCCCCCCCGAAAAAACCACAGCCAGATTTTGACTAAGCTATAAATATTACAACCGGCTTTGAAGCCACTGGCCCCACACCGGTGCAGCTGGGCTGAAGAAGCACATTGGCTTTTGAAAGGGATGCTCTGAGTTACCCCTCTTCTTGAGATCCGTTCCCACGGCAAATCAGGTCTCGGTTTCTTGGCACGGGGAGGCTTACAAGAAATCCTGCCCCTATTGAGATGATTCCCACATTTTAGGTTGCTCGCTTGACGATGACACCGTCGTACGGATTTTCCCTCTTGCCGCTCTGCAACAGCTGCTTTGCTATTCCCTCACCTCCCACTGAAGGCTAACATTTCTCAACAGAGCCAGTTTCTCACATTCATCTTTTCGATGGCCTCGGGAATGGAAGGAAAGACACGGTGCATCTTTTCTAGAGCACTTCTGAATCCTGACAGGGCAGTAACAGTAATGTAGAATCCAAGGTTTGGGAGGGACCTCAGAGGTCTTCTAGTCCAACCTCCTGCTTGGACTCAAGCAGGAGACCCTTATGCCAGGGGTGCCCAAACTTGGCAACTTTAAGACTTGTGGACTTCAATTCCCAGAATTCTCCAGCCAGCAGAGCTGGCAGAGCTGGCTGGAGAATTCTGGAAGTTGAAGTCCACAAGTCTTAAAGTTGCCAAGTTTGGGCACCCCTGCCCTATTCCATCACAAAGGTTTGCCTCTCAAGCCTTTGATCTGCTTCTTCCAATCGCAGCTTGCACGCAGCTTCCTTTTTTGCAAGTAAAATAATCATGACACATGCAATCAAAGCAGGGATGTCCTTCGCCCACAAGCGACATCATACAAGGCTAGATTTTGGTTGCTCCTTGCTTCCATAAAGTTTTAGCATAACACCACATAGCTCATCCTTCACATTCAATCCCAGAAGCTGTTTCCAGTGTGAAGAAATCATAAACAGACTTTTTGTGACTAGGTGAGCACATTATTTTGTATTAGCACCATATATCCCCCCTCCCTCTCTCCCTTTCTCTCTCTCTCACACACACACACACACTCACACTTCAATATATTCCTGAGCTGGTAGCAGGGTTGGCAGAATAGTGATTATTTCGCCTGTTAAGGCCAACCGTCTACTCATCACCTGCATTGTCCTCCTAACAGAGAGCTTACGTCAATGGCAGAGGTCTTTCTCTATATTCCCCACCACCTGGGATAGATCAAGGAGTTAAGTGGCATTTCAGTCACCTCGCCAAAGCTATGCAACTGCTGTTTTGAGAAGTGTGTATCTGGCCTCCTCGGCGACTTTCTGCTATGCAGTTAAGATATACTTTTCATAAAGCATTTGACAGGAGCTTGATAGGATGATGAATTGTTTCACCGAATTGATTTTATTACCGATACTTTTTGCACCAGATATGTTATTTTGTTGTGATATTTTTCTGGATTTCTTGTGTTAGGTCTCATGGCATATTTTAGAAATCAGAAAGTGGGGTATTAACAATAGTAGGAGGAGCTGCAGGAATAAACTTCTCACCGAAATGTTCCCTGTGTCCTTAAGTCCTGATTCTGTCCTATTAATGCATAAAAGCAAGATGGATGTCCAGATTTTATAACCAAAGGCTCCATAGCTGAATTCTCTCTGCACCTGCCACTTAACGTGGCCAGAGTTTTCTGTGAATGCCTTGCTTAAATTTATGTTATCAAGGCTTGATTGAGGAGCAGGCACTCATAGGAGATGAATGCATAATGGAAAATCACGGGTATGGAAAACGTATCTATTCATGACACTTTTGTCATACAGATACTTTGGTAACTTCCATGCAATACATTTAGCCTGTCTAATGAATCAACTCGTTTTCTGGATCTGTATGACGTATCTGTATTATGAATTAACCTAACGAGCTGGGTTTTCACAGCATGTAAGATACACACAGGAAAAAAAAAAGAATAGAAAAACAAAAGCTAACTAAGGTTAGAATTATCTGAAGCTTGATATGTTTTGGAAATGCAGCCATTACATCTTTATCTGATCAGGCAAGCAGGTTGTGTGAGCAAATCTACTTTGTATCTGCTGGGATGCTAAAGTACTCTGAAGTCAGAGCTTGGCAGACATGATGGTTATTTTGAGCAGAGATAACCAGAAAGGCTGAAAAGGTCAGAAAAGTTAAAATGGCAGCTGCAACAATGCAATCAAACCCACCACCTTTTGTAAATGCACAATGACTATGGAAAGGACCAGACTTCTATTGCACTTCTATTACCATCAACTTAACTTTTTGACTTAATTTTTTGACTTCCCTGTGGATGTCCTGGCTCCACAGGCTTGTGAGGATTTATTTTAAAAAATAGATTATTTTAAAGGCAAAAGATAAAGGTAAAGGTTCTCCTTGCACATATGCGGTGCTCTGTTTCAAAGCCGAAGAGCCAGCGCTGAGCGAAGATGTCTCCGTGATCATGTGGCCGGCATGACTAAACGCCAAAGGCGCACGGAACGCTGTTTCCTTCCCACCAAAGTGGTCCCTATTTTTCTACTTGCATTTTACATGCTTTCGAACTGCTAGGTTGGCAGAAGCTGGGACAAATAACAGGAGCTCAGTTCGTTATGCAGCGCTAGGGATTCGAACCACCAAACTGCTAACCTTTCTGATCGACAAGCTCAGTGTCTTAGCCACTGAGCCAGTGTGTCCCGCTAGATTATTTTTATAATACTTCAAGTATATCAATGTATGTCTGCTGATCAACATGCCCATGAACGTACATGTTGCTTGCTTCCAAGCAGAATCAAGTCTAATTTTACGTGTTAAGATTATCAAGTCACTAAACAAGAGCAAATATGCAATGAAAACACTAAAACGTACATAAAACATCATGTCCCCAATCAAATTCCTCTGGACAAATAGGGTCAGAAAATAATTCATTTACACTGCGCTCACAGGCCTGTCCCAACACATACTGCCAAAAATATCTCATTTTTCATCTTACTGAATCATTGACCACTAATGGAAATATCTCTATAAATTGTGAATTTAATTATTTTTATTTTCAAAGAAAGCATGATAATGAGCAAGCAGATTTCTTCCTTCTCTACCCAGGTTTATCAGTTTGCATGTCTCTTTAGCCATAGAACAACATACACTTTTATTGAATTAAATTGGTGGAAGATGTATATTCTAAATGGCTAGTATCAAAAAGGGGAAACATAATGAGTGAATTCATATTTCTTTGTTCAGTCTTCTCAACTACTAAACCAACTACTAAACTTCACCATAGTGATACAATTTCTCTAACTGAAGGAAATACACTGTACATAACTCAGGGTTGAATTGTGGATTCCTTGATGCAGACTCCACAATGTAATTTCTAAAAAAAAAATTGAAGTGCTTATCTGCCAGTCCCTTGCTCTGAAGGATAAATGATTATGGTTATCTTCTTTTGCAAGGATTTCTGTTCTATTGAGAGGGAGATGGACAAGGGGAATATTCTGAGGTTATTCTCACCCTCATGTGTAGAAACCTGGAATTAGTTAGACTTTCTCGTTTTAATAATGCAAACATTTGTTCCTTTCGTTTTGGAGAGCCCAAGATAGCTCATAAACACAGGTGAAAAGATGCAACAAAATCTAGCAATAAAAAGGTTGACCCTTAAGTCAACCTTGGTTTGAAGAGACTTCATGCCCATTGTCCATGGCCATTGTTTCCTTGATTCATTGCACAAAAAATTTGAGATTGACTTCTGGTGGAATTTTATTTTTCATCATCACATTTAGATGACAACTCTGGATTTTCCTGGCAATCCGCCTTCCAGAAATGAATGCAGGTCAGATCTGCTTAGCTTTTCAGGATCAGCTAAGTTCTGCTACTTAGATAGGCAGGAACAAAGTTAACACGTAACAACATATAGCAGCAGAACACAAAAATTGAAATCAAATATCCAGTGAAACAAACAAACAAAAAGTCACTCAGGGAAAACCCCTTTATTGTGATCCCCAAGTCTCAATAAAGGCTCTCAATGGGACTCTTAAAATAGAGGCATCTTTTCTTCTTAAGCTGAGCTTGTTACATCAACCAGCAGGGAGGTGCTGTGCTGACATAGGATCTCAACTACTCAATGCATCTCTTGACTCTAAAAAATTTGGGATGACAGCTGCAACCATGCCTTCAAAGTTCCACCACTTTTTAATATGTGTATTGTGCAGAGGTGGTATTCAGCAGGTTCTGACCAGTTCTAGAGAACTGGTAGCGGAAATTTTGAGTAGTTCGGAGAATCAGTAAATACCACCTCTGACTGGCCCCACCTCTATTCTCTGCCTCCCAAGTCCCAGCTGATCGGGAAGAAATTGGGATTTTGCAGATCCTTCCTCTGGAGTGGGAAGGGAATGGAGATTTTACAGTATCCTTCCCCTGCCACGCCCACCAAGCCAAGCCATACCCCCAAGCCATGCCACGCCCAAGCCACGCCCACAGAACTGGTAATAAAAAAATTGAATCCCACCACTGGTACTGTGTAAAAAAAAGTGGTGTTTTCACTACAAGTCACAAATCTCATCTTGATTTTTATGACTTCCTTGGGGACATACCCAGAAGCATGTTTTTTCCCCCAAATTAATTTCCAAGTTTGCAAAGCCCTATTATCCAGGACAAAATAAATCTCTCAATGCTAGAATTTGTTTCAGGTGACGGTGTCTTTTATGAAACCGAATTTTGATAAAAACATGGAAACATTGTGTGTGTGTGTGTGTGTGTGTGTGTGTGTGTGTGTATGTATGTATGTATGCATGCATGCATGCATGCATGTATGTATGTATGCAAAAATCTCTTTTAGTCAGACTAATAACAATAGGGCTTATACTCTGCAATGAGCCATAATGTGGTTTACCATATTGGGGAGAAGCCAGCTTTGTGGTTTCTAAACCAATCCAAGCATTATATGGGAACCCAGCTACACATGGTTTAGCTAAACTACAAGTTAGTCAAGAAACCTGAATTATAGTAACCATATTATAGCATGATGTGCAAATTCACCCATTTTCCTATTCATAACATGAGGATTTATTTTCCTGGCAATTGTAAGAATTTCTGCAATACTGTAAGATGTTTGGAGCATCCTGAATACTTGCGGTGCATTGTGTTATATCAATGGCCCCCAAACCTTTGGGCACCAAGGACCGGTTCCATGGAGAGAGGTTTTTCTGTCGACTGGAGGGTGTGTGGTTTCATGTGCTGCCTTCATCCCACGGATGGGGCTTTGCTTGTTTGCACGGCCTGGTTTCTGGTCCGATGCCAGTCCACAAACCAGGGGTTGGGGACCCCTGCACTATATCACCTAAATATTATGAATGAAAACAATAAAGGCATTCCTGGAAGTAGGGACTCTTCCAGAAACCATACATCCTATCCTGGCAAGGCTACTAGGACTCATGCCAGAGGTGGTATTCAGCAGGTTCTGACCAGTTTTGGAGAAACGGTAGTGGAAATTTTGAGTAGTTCAGAGAACCAGTAAATACCACCTCTGACTGGCCCCACCCCCATCAATTCTCTGCCGCCCAAGTCCCAGCTGATTGGGAAGAAATGGGGATTTTGCAGTATCCTTCCTCTGGAGTGGGAAGGGAATGGGGATTTTGCAGTAACCTTCCCCTGCCATGCCCATACCACGCCCACACCACGCCCACAAAGCCACATCTACAGAACCAGTAGTAAAAAAATTTGAATCCCACCACTGACTCATGCCCTACCCAGATGCAGGGCCATCTACAAGTAGGAGTCAAAACCTGCAAGATGATAGCTAGGTGTCACAATACACACCCCACACTGTTGCACAAGTGTGCAATCTTGATGCATGTAAAAACAGAGATGGGTTTGGGTCACTACCATATCCAGCATCTTGAAAATTCTGACATACCCTGCAGGCAACACTGCCTAGATGTAGCACCACTGCCTCTGTCTTCCATTGTTCTTTGGGCTTCTTGTGAGTATCCGTGGTTGGTCCTGTGCTCCCTGTCCTCTCATTTGGTTGTGTAATATAGTTGATGGTGCAAGTAAGGCAGATGATGGCTCTGGGTGCCAGACAAGCCATAATATGTTAAACAGCTAATTGAAGCAAAGCAACCATTTAGCTACCATTTCTTCTGATGCCAGTATATCCTTAGTCAGAAAACGGGCTACAAAGAGAATCCAAGAGGCAGTGGCCACTAGTAGCATTCTAGGGAAGGGAGGGGAATGGAAGTAGGGTCTCAGTGTTGCCCGGGACTGGACAGTGCCATGCGATATTGATAGAATTAAACTTGAACCCACTGCAAATTTTAATAAGAATGGCTTTTTCAAGCTTTTCTCTTTGAATAGAAATAACTAAGGTCACTCAGCTTTTATTATTGTCATAACATTTGGACTAGGGGTGACATGAAAGCACTGTTCCGATATCTCAGGGGCTGCCACAAAGAAGAGGGAGTCAAACTATTCTCCAAATCACCTGAAGGTAGGACAGAAAGCAATGGGTGGAAACTAATCAAGGAAAGAAGCAACTTAGAACTAAGGAGAAATTTCCTGACAGTTAGAACAATTAATCAGTGCAACAACTTGCCTCCAGAAGTTGTGAATGCTCCAACACTGGACATTTTTAAGAAGATGTTGGATATCCATTTGTCTGAAGTGGTGTAGGGTTTCCTACCTAAGCAGGGGGTTGGACTAGAAGACCTTCAA
The DNA here is from genome assembly GCF_051295495.1 of Thamnophis sirtalis. NCBI lineage: Eukaryota > Metazoa > Chordata > Lepidosauria > Squamata > Natricidae > Thamnophis > Thamnophis sirtalis. Next base: position 15,591,020 of record NW_028261389.1, read on the forward strand.
GATCCCTGCCAACTCTGTTATTCTGTTCTATTTAAAGCCAGAAGATGTGGAAATGCCACTACAGTATTCTCCCAGAAATAAGGAAAATGGATCAAAAGTCCCTTATAATGCTCTCAAGTTTTGAAACATAAAACAGACTCAGGTATTTATTTTTTTTGCATACTAATGGAGATGCAAAATCTTTTATGAATTGTAATGTCAGCAAAGACAACCCCCCACCCCCAAGGGAATGCTTGAAGTTAGAAAATTTCTGATCCTTCCTATCTTTCACTTAACAGGCGATATGCTCATGTGAAGCATGAAAATTGTTATTAGCTTGTAAAGCATTGCTCCCAGGCATGTAATTAGAGATGATAATCTTCACTATCCCAGACACCTCTGAAGATTCTGAAAGATTAAATCAGTGCTTGCTGCCGAAGATTCAGCCTGAGCAAAATTCCAGGATCTGTGTAAGTCCCAGCTCTCAGTCCTGGAACACATAACTAGAGAATCAAAAACAGATCATGCCAGACTAATCTTATTGCATTCTTTGATAATGTGACAAAATTAGTGGACCAGAGGAATGCCGTCAATATAGTTTACTTGGATTTCAGTAAGGCATTTGATAAGGTAGACCATAACCTACTACTAGATAAGGTAGAAGAATGTGGGTTAGACAGCATCACCACCAGATGGATTTGTAACTGGCTGACCAACCGCACTCAACATGTAGTCCTCAATGGAACTGCATCTTCATGGAGGGAAGTATGCAGCGGAGCACCCCAAGGCTCTGTTTTGGGCCCAGTACTCTTCAACATCTGCATCAAGGATTTGGATGAGGGAATAAATGGGGAACTTATCAAATTTGAAGATAACACCAAGCTGGCAGGAATAGCCAACAATCCAGAAGACAGGCTTAAGATACAGAAGGATGTTGACAAACTTGAACATTGGGCACTATCTAATAAAATGAAATTCAATGGTGAAAAGAGTAAGGTTCTACATTTAGGCAACAAAAACGAAATGCACAGGTACAGTATAGGTGGTACCTTGCTCAACAGTAGTAACTATGAAAGGGATCTTGGAGTCCTAGTGGACAACCATTTAAATATGAGCCAGCAGTGTGCAGCAGCTGCCAAAAAAGCCAACACAGTTCTAGGATGCATAAACAGAGGGATAGAATCAAGATCACGTGAAGTGTTAATACCACTTTATAATGCCTTGGTAAGGCCACACTTGGAATACTGCATCCAGTTTTGGTCGCCACGATGTAGAAAAGATGTGGAGACTCTAGAAAGAGTGCAGAGAAGAGCAACAAAGATGATTAGGGGACTGGAGACTAAAACATATGAAGAACGGTTACAGGAACTGGGTATGTCTAGTTTAATGAAAAGACTAGGGGAGACATGATAGCAGTATTCCAATATCTCAGGGGCTGCCACAAAGAAGAGGGAGTCAAACTATTCTCCAAAGCACTTGAGAGTAGAACAAGAAGCAATGGGTGGAAACTAATCAAAGAGAGAAGCCACTTAGAACTGAGGAGAAATTTCCTGACAGTTAGAACAATTAATCAGTGGAACAACTTGCCTCCAGAAATTGTGAATGCCCCAACACTGGAAGTCTTTAAGAAGATGTTGAATAGCCATTTGTCTGAAACAGTATAGAGTTTCCTGCCTAGGCAGGGGGTTGGACTAGAAGACCTACAAGGTCCCTTCCAACTCTGCTATTGTATTGTATTATTGTATTATGTCTCTGAGCTTATGAAGAGTGTAATTCTATCACTGACTTATATTTGGATCCTGTGCTGCAGATTTAATTGGTGTGATACTGCAAGGGATTCAAACACAGAGGCTTTTCTACCTGCACTTCTTCTTTTAAAAATTAACGGTAAATAATGTTTAAGGGAAAGGTTCCTCTCGCACATATGTGCTACTCGTTCCCAACTATAGGGGGCAGTGTTCATCTCCGTTTCAAAGCCAAAGAGCCAGCGCTGTCCTTAGACATCTCCATGGTCATGTGGCCAGCATGACTAAACGCCAAAAGCGCATGGAACACTGTTATCTTCCCACCAAAGATGGTTCCTATTTTTCTACTTGCATTTTTACATTCTTTCGAACTGCTAGGTTGGCAGAAGCTGGGACAAGTAATGGGAGCTCACTCCGTTATGCGGCGTTAGGGATTCGAACCACCAAACTGCTGATCTTTCTGATCGACAAGCTCAGTGTCTTAGCCACTGAGCCACCGCATCCCCATAATAATGTTTAAAACAGCTATTTGCTTACATTTGTTTTGAAAAGGCAATACCCTCACAGCCCGTCTCTTATCAAAGCAACTGTGAATCTATGGTTATTACATTGATTACTAGTTTGTTAATTAGAATAAATTTATATCTTCTTTTTGACAAAAAAAATTCAAAGTGCTACACGGTATTAATTAATTACACTTTTAATTACATTAAAAGCTGTAGCCCCCTAAAAACAAATTATCCCACCAAACCAGAAATTGGCAACTGATGTTTTCTTTGCCATCTCATCCTTTTAAGAAATCTTTCTCCAAGGGCTTCTTCTAGGCTGAGAACCACAAAATTAAAAAAAATAAGTGATTTAAGAAAGGGATAATGTTCAAGACTACCTAATTAGCAGATGTGGTGCTGTGTATTAACTCAGCTCCAGTACACAGTAATAGTGAGAAAATGTGAGAGACAGCAATAATCTGGAGGCCCATAAAGTTATGTAATTAAATGTAGAGACAAAGACTTCAGAGCTCTTTTATCAAACTTTATCAAAGGTCTGATTGCTGGAAATGGCTATTGTTTCCTGCCTGTTATGAGCTTCCTGTCTAGCCCTGATGGACTATTATGGAAGAGTACAGAACATTGGAGCAGCTGAACTAATCTAGAAGGATGCTTAGGTATTTTAGAGACAGGCAGGCAAGGAAAACAGTGCACACTTCTACTCTAGCTGTGTCACACTAAATGGGTTATTTTAACTGTAGGTCAAAAAGAACCCGCAGTTAGTGTTTTTGGATGAACAGATCGGCTTGGAGCGATCTGATTCTTCAACCTTGGCAACTTGAAGGTGTGTCGACTTCAACTCCCAGAATTCCTCAGCTAGATCCACTGCTTTAGAGACTGTATCTATCAAGATTCCCATGGGGGAATTCCTGGACTGCGCAGTTTACAGATCTATACAGTTGAACAGAGGCATTTTCTGGGCTTCTCAAATGATCGCTTGCTTCCATCTTCAATCACTTCGGTGTGTGCTCCAGCCTCGTATTGGAGAAAAGAAAGCGGTACAGCTCTGAAGTAGGTAGAAGGTTGCATGTGAAGTTGGAGAAACACTTTTCAAAGCCACCCAAGAACAGTTGTTGCATGTGGGTGGCAGTTTATCACCCGCCTTGTCAATTCTAATCCAAATCCCAATTTTTTGTCTCTCTCGGCTGCAGAGGAAAAGGTCTTCTGCGCAGACAGAAGTTTAATTTTCTGCAAAGATTAATCTCATGATCAGCAGTGGCTCAGGATGCTAATCCCCTGACACACACACACTCACAGAGGGTTTCTGAGCTCAGCAGAAATAACAGGAGGATTGATCGGTGGGGAGACGGTGCTACTGCACAAACTCCACTTTAGCGCATGGATTTGCTGGAACATGATGCGTGGGCACCGTTGTCCCCCGTTTGATCACTCTGAGGATGAGGTGCTTGTGGCAAACACTCTCAGGTGACTTGATTCTCAATTCTGCGACTGTTAAGAAATGTTCATTTAGCATTATATAAAAAAAAGGGGAAGGAAAATAGGAGGGATTGAGGAAATTCTAATTATGCTTTTGGTTTATTAAACCAGCTAAGAGCCCTCAAGGTTTCTGACAGTACACTAATATAATTCCACTTACAAATACTTGGGAGAACATTTTTGTTCTAATGATGCAGGTCGTTAGAAAAACAAAAAGATCAAGATGCACAAGATTCAAAGCTAATTATTTTGGGTGAATCTGTGGATTTATGTATATATTGGGTGTAGAGAGAGGGAAGAGGGAAGGAGGGAAATAGAAATATTTGTGTTAGATGTTGTTAACAAGGAGGACCCAAGATCATCATCTCCCTACAGATAATCCAGAATTGTTTCAGTTCATGAGTTAGGAAACTTCACAAATACCTCCTTACTTTCTCTGGCATATCACTGTCATTCTTTTCTAATGAGAAAAGAAATATTGATCAAAGATTCATCAACCCTTTATTGTCCCTAACTTTGCACTACTTACTACTTATTCATTTGCTAAGCAAATTTATATTTAAGTTATTGGTGGGATGTTTAAATTTATATTTATTTGGCACCAGGAAACTATGTATGATTCAGCTAACTCAGCTTTCCATCCTTCCAAAGTTGGCAAAATGAAGACCCAGATTATTAGGGGCAATTTGCAAATAATGTAAAACCCCCAGAGAGTGCTGGAAAGTGCTTTGGGACAGTATATAAGTCTAAATACTATTTCTATTGCTACTGCTCTTCTGGGCACCACATTTCTAGAAAGCTGTTGATAAATTAGGCACGGTGGGTTTCACATTTTGTTACCACCGGTTCAACCTGCGTGTGCCCGCTCTCTTCACATGCACCCGGCCTCAAAAACATGCCTAAACAGGATGGCATAGAGCCCACCCGCGATTTCAGCTACCGGTTTGGGCGAACCAGTCCGAAACGGTTGAATACCACCTCTTGATTAGGGCAGGTTCATAGGAAGGTGACTTCAGACACACCCCGTGAAGACAAGCTGAAGAAACTGGGGATGTTCAATCTGGGGAAATATCTGAGAGGTAGGTTGCCATATTTTTTTTAACTTCCAATTTGGGCGTACTTCCGGGCACGTGTGACGTTTCTGCGCATGTGGGTGGGCGGAGTTCCTGCCACCTCTACTACTGGTTCGGCTAATCCAGGCTGAACTGGCAGCAACCCACCTCTGCTGAGAGGCAACACAGTTCAGGCAGTGAAAGGATGCCATAGGGAAGGTAGTCAGGAACTATTTTTCGTGGCTACAAAAACCAGCAATAAGGCATTTAAGTGCAGCTACTTGGATTTCATTTCAATGAAAATATACCAAACTTTCTGATCATAAGCTCTCTCAACAGTGACAGAGGCCACCTGTGGAAGGGTTGGTTCTCTATCCCCAGAGATAATGTATGTGTTTCCTTGCTTGCTGGGCCATGGATACACCCCTACTCAACAGATTCTGGATTTTGAGAAGCTATATATTGCCTCTCAAGGATGGCTTTCCTCCACATTGCAGAAGGTAGATTAGAAAATTATTATGGTTCCTTACAACTCTACGGTTTTATGAGTCTAAGCATTTCATAGCCCTCATTATCTGCTGTGCAAGACAGCAGCCTCAACCCTGCCTAATTGTACTATCAGTACCGGCTGAGAGATTATCCTGTGCTTTTAAAGACTTTTCTTGGTTGTTTCTTCTTCTCAAAATGGAGTACAGAATTAAAGACGCGCTGAAATGTTGCATGAATTAAGGACTAAGCTACACTTCCGTTGCTATCATCTGATGTTTAATTAGGATCCAACCCCAACTGTGCAGAATATAATGGCGTGGCATGGATTTTGAAGCTATGGTATCAGAGTTCTGTGTCTCCAATGCAAGCTCCATGCCCAAAATGCAGAGTATGCTCTCTTATTTGGGGACTATGGTTAATACTATAAGAGTATGTATATGGCAGCAGTCATATATGGCTATAGTTCAGGTAGCAGAGCAGGTTCACCAGATCATGAAATATAGGGAGTGATTTGTGAAAAATATCCCATATGGGCAAGAATGAAAGGGAAGGATGAACAGGAAAAAAGAGTAATGTGGATAAAAGGAAGGAACTCTTGAACGGATTATGATGCTTTTAGGCTTAATTCCCCCCCCCCCCCCCACACACACAGACACTTTTATTTTCTGAATACAGCCTACTTGACACACCTTAACCCTGTGGCACGTTTGTTGTTTAAATTTTCCTATTGCGATTTTTGGTTGTGCCTATGCTAGAGGCAAATCAGCAGATTTCCATGACAACACCTGCCTGTTCTTATTAAATCATCATACAGGGGGACGAGCAATGCTAGGGTCAGGAAGCCCTCCATAGCCAATATCAGTAATGAAAGCAACTGCTAATAATATCATTTCTTGAGTGTATAATGTGGTATGCAGAGAATTCTCACTGTGCTAGAGAACAGGAAGATGCACTGTAGATGGCAAGATAGAATAGCATTCATGAAAGTAGCAATAATAAGTAGCTATCTGTGGGAATGGGACAATTTACCACAGGCAATTCACTGCAGTCAACTCACCATGGCCAAATTGCCATGAGACAATGTAATAATTCTACTTCATTATTTAGACTAAATAAACATTATTTTCATTTTTGCCATGCACATTTCATTCTGTCCTTCCTTTTGCATCTTTTCTTTAATGATTCTATTCCACCGTTTCTTTGATATTATTATTTGATGCTCTTGACCCACAGCGAGTTGTCCTGCAGTGAGTTGGTCATGGAAAGCTGGCCATGATGACTTAGCCGTGGCAAATTGTCATAGACCTGCCATCTGTAGACTCCTTGGTGGAGAAGGAAGTGTAGTTTGGAAATTCTTATAAATGGCCATGAAATGATCACAGCAAAGAAATGTGAATCAGAGACTGGTAGTGTCCCAGTCCCCTCTCTTGACTTAGGAACAATCATAGAAAGCTACATTTGCCTCTGAAATTCAACTTCTTCCCTACCTCAGTTTAGTTCAAATGTTCTCCTTCTACCACTTTCGAACTCAGAGTTCAAGCAGTAACTGTAGAAACCTCTTGCATCAATGGGAAATCCAGAAGTCATTCTGAAAGCTGTTTATGAAAAACCCACTTAAAAAACATGCTTACGTGAATGGCATTATGAATTCTCATATTTATTCAAATTTGTTTTATGAGATTATACACCACGCGACCGTTTTTGCAGCATCAGAACATTTGCAGTTTCATAGTCAACCAATGTCATTCTCCAACATGAAGCACATGACATTTTAATTCTGCAAAACGCATTACCAAGTGCAGTCACAAAAAAGCTGCTGATTTGCACAAGCAACTGTTTATGCAGGCTTAAAACAATGCAAAACGTGATGCCTTGTAGTCACAAAGGCGTAAGATCATTTATTTTTTTTTAGATGATATTTTGGCCAGTTACATAATAGTCCATTGCCACATTATAGAAAATGAAGAGGAAGCTTTCTTTAGAAGACAGCAGGCAGCTTCTGAAGAATTGTGAACTTTTTCTTTGGAAAAAGAAAAGTGAATTTGCCCAAACTGTTAGGCTATTGTGGGAGCTGTTATTCACTCTTTTAGGGAGAGAAATAAGCACTCCCACAGTTTAATGATGTCATGCAGGAGCAGCTTCTCAGACATTATACTTTAAGGTACAAATGAAAGGTCTTTATTTGCCAATTACAGAATATTTTAATATGAATATCTGTGCAAGCAGAAATGCAAAAAGACCTATGATTATGCACATCTGAGTTATAGTTAGAATAAGTCCCTTTCCTCTTCTACCCTCCCCCTCAAAAAAAGTTATATAGAATTATGGAAAACAATTTATTATAAAATCCCCCTGTCACTTCCCCAAATCCTCACTTCTCAAGCTTTTAGACTAATTCCCATGCAGACCTGTGTTGCAGTGCATCTCGACTTTCTTTTGACCAGAATATGTGAAAAGCTCTACCTTCCTTTTTAAATCTACATCTTTGGCTAATGATCCCCAAAATGGACTCACTCTTCTCCTTAAACAGAACTGAATTCATAATGAACTCTCAAAAGGCCTTCCACTTTATTTCTGTTTCTGCCTCAATTAACTTCATGAATTTGTTGCACTTGATTACTTCTATGGTATAAATGCTCAGCATCCCATAAACCAGAGGAAAGCTTTAACGTTCAGATTTCACAGAGGAGTATTCTGTGCTCGCAAAGCTTCCCTTGGTTTTCCCCATGCAAAACCTAACAGAAACTTCAGAGGCATCAGGAAAATTAAGAGCATTGTTAAATGTTGCCATGCTGCTTGCCAAAATATACTTCCTTTCATCCAGTCCACAGCTTGAAAAAGGTTTTGGGGAAAAAAACTTATCTAGTTCTATTTAGGCTTTACGGTTTGAGAATCCATAGATCCGGCTACTTTATGAATGTTCCTGCTTGACAACTTCTGTTTAATGGGTCTGTTCTTTGATTGAGGGCGAGGACGTCAATAGCAAAACCATAAAGTTTTACATCTATGCCACTGAGTTTATGGTCAACATCATTAATGGTGATGTGTAAGTCCAACTATGGTCACTGCCTGAAGTGGAGATATTGTAGTCAATAGAAAATTCACATTCTTAGAAAACCTGGACAAAATAACCCAAAGAAGGCTGGATTCAACAGAAATAACTTATTTATTTCCTTCTTCCAATCGTGTCAGAATAAACTATATGTTTTCATCTAGTTTTGTCATCACACACCGTTCCATGTTCAAATTTGATTTCCAGATACCTCTTACCATATTACTTGGATGCTGCATAGTGCTTAAGCTATTACCCAGTAGAGCTAGAAAAAATGATGAATGGGTAGCATCTTTAGACCAAACAATCAAAAATAATAATTTGGTGCACTTGCAAACAATACTCTTAGATATAGTCTTTCCCCACTTGCACTTAACTGTGGCATGAACATTCCTGGCTACTCTTAATTCTGCCACATCCTAATGAGATTGTCTGGATTTGATAAGCTGTGATGGCAGGGATTTGCTTGATAAAATTGGGGAGAGGGAACCAGTTCTCTCTCTCTCTCTCTCTCTCTCTCTCTCTCTCTCTCTCTCTCTCTCTCTCTCTCTCTCCCTCCCTCCCTCCCTCCCTCTCTCCCCCCTCCCTCTTTCTCCTGTTTCACAGGGCAAACCACTCCATGCCTGTCAGCTGTGATTCGCACTGCATAGAAGAGAAGAGAAGGAAGGGACCTTGGGGGTCTTCTAGTCCAACCCCCTGCTTAGGCAGGAAACCCTACGCCATTTAAGACAAATGGTTATCCAATATCTTCTTAAAAACTCCCAGTGTTGGAGCATTCACAACTTCTGGAGGCAAGCTGTTCCACTGATTAATTGTTCTAACAGTCAGGAAATTCCTCCTTTGTTCTAAGTTGCTTCTCTCCTTGATTAGTTTCCACCCATTGCTTCTTCTTCTGCCCTCAGTTGCTTTGGAGAATAGCTTGACTCCCTCTTCTTTTTGGCAACCCCTGAGATATTGGAAGACTGCTATCATGTCTCCCCTAGTCCTTCTTTTCATTAAACTAGACATACCCAGTGCTTTTGAACTTGAGTTTTAGGGGTTTTTTCCCCCCTGGAATACCTGAGCAAATGTTGACATATGGCTAAATTACCTGGTTTAGCCATTTGTTGAAATCCATCTCACCTCCATCCCCATCCTAACTTAAGAAGACTCAGCTGGGGATCTTGCAGAAGAGGCGAGGGATACAAAGCTGAATGAATCTCCCAAATCTTTCCTTTTACATACCCAGAAAGCAGTTAAGTGAGGAGAGCACTATTCGCCAGCATCAAGCCCATGAAAGAGAGGGATTCCCAATGGGGACAGCAAATGTATTGCTGGTAAACATGTTTCATCCAGCTCAAGGATTGGTGGACAGCACCTTAGTTGGGCCATGGAAGAAATGCCTTAAAACAGGGGTGTCAAACTCGAGTTCATTGAGAGCCACCTCAGGGTTGTGTTTGACCTCAGGGGGCTTGGTGGGCATGGCCACAGTGGACGTGACCAGCTCGATATCACACATGTTGGTGGCCCAAGCACTCTGCTAGTGAAAATGGACTCCCGAGCTTCATTTTCGGCTGCAACAGCCTCCTGCAACCCTCTTCTAGCAAAAATGGAGCTCTGGAGAGTCCTTTGCTGTTTCCAGACCTAAGCACCCCACAGGCCTGATCTGGCCCCCTGCCTGAAAAGGAGCAGCATGCCATAATTGAGAGCAGCAGCATCAGTCTTGCCCCCAGTGGCTCTATCAGGAGCACAACTGCACTATCAAACCAACATTTTCCAAATCTCAAGGAGGAGGGAGGCGCTTAGCCGAGTATTGGACCAATTGTAACTTTGGGTTGGGTTTTCATTTAAAACATTGATCATGCTGAAGAAAAGCAGGGGAGCAAATGAATGTTGTGTGCCCGGTCCTTGTTGGGGGAAGTGTGTGCTTGGTGCCCACGGGCTGTGTTTTAACAGACAGAAAGGCACCCTGACACAAGCGCCAACAACACACACACACACACAAAGCAGGCAGATCTAATACAAATCTGTAAAAAGTGCTGGAGTCAAAACTCCCTTTTGTCACCTTCTGGGCAAATCATTCCTAAGTAACCAAAATGAGAAAGGACACCCTGTGCCCTTTTCTCTTCCTGCTTCCTTCACCAGATGTCTCCTTCACAAAGACTGGCTGATCTCAAGGGCTGGCCCCTGGGTAGCAGGCACGAGTTCTGTGCGCGCGTGCATGCGTGCGCGTGAGTGTGTGCGCATGAACCCCCCCTTCCCCCCTCCCCCCCCACACACAAACACGCATTTAGATAACTCTTTTGGCTCCCTTTTGTGGTACCGCATCTCAGGGCTCTCGTGTTCGCCGGGGATGCAATAACGGGAAAGAAACCCGGGGAAAAGTAGATGGGCGAGAAAGCAGCTTCTCGTGTGGAGAAAAAAACACCCCTCTTTTCTGGGATCAAAACTTTCAACGGAGGAGCCTTTGGCCAACAAACGGGCTCCTTCTCCACCCTCCCCTCCAACATCTTCGTCATCGTCATTGTCCTCCCATTCAAGTAGCTCTTCTTTTTAATATATATATCTCTCCCTCTCTATCTCTTTATCTCTCCCTCTCTCCTCAGCTACCAAACGGTCCCCAGCCAGCCTGCCCGCTGGCTCCTCTCTCCCTTCGCAGCCTCCATGTCTGGCACTTTCCCGGGCGAAACGGCTCCTTGTTGGGCACCGAGGAAGACCCGGCGGTCTTGAGAAAGGGACGTCCGCCAGGATCAGACCCAGCCCGCCCGGGACTGCAGAAACAAGGGCAGCGCCGGCTCTTCCAGAGCTGGCAGGTGCCGCGTCCTCCGTCCGCTTCCCCGGACCTGGCTCGATCCCAAATGTCCGCCCTAGAGTGGCCCTTCGCCGGACACTCGCCGCCAACCGGGGCGCCCCCGCACCTTCTCTCGGGGTCCCGAGGGAGCGACGCTTCCCTCTGGACGGCCAGCGGAGGGAAGCCTCCGGGGAAAGCCGGGGACCCCCTCCCACCGAGCCAAGCCTCGCCACTTACCGGTCTCCTCGGCCTGGGACGGGCGCTGCTCGGGGTCGCCCGGAGCCCCCCTGCCTGGCTAGCCCCAGTTTCCAGGGCCAGGGAGCGTAAGGCTGGCGGGGCACCGCTCGGCATCAGCCCCCTTTTAGCCCCGCGTGGCTCCGGAAGCGGTGGAAGCGCGGCCGGGGAGCCCGCGCGGGAAAGGCTGGGGACGACGCGCGGTCTTCGGAGCGGTCGCCAAAGCGCCAAGTGGGCAGGAGGAGGAGGAGGAGAAGGGAGGGGAGGCAAGGAGAGACCGAGCGGGTGGAGTGACAGCTGGGGGGGGGGTACATCGGCGATGACAGCAATGCACACGCAGCACACACGCGCGCGCGCGCACTCACACACACACACATTCCCAGTGCGAAGGGACTGACTCAGAGGTGCGGGCAGGCTCCACTTTCCCTCCCTCCCCAGCCTCAAAGTCCAGGCCGGGTCCAGGACTCCGAAGGGGGCCCCGTTCTCTCCCTTCCCGCCCCTTCAGCAGGTGCTTTTGTGTGCCTGGAATTCCTTTCCTTCCTTCCTTCCTTCCTTCCTTCCTTCCTCCCTCCCTCCCTCCCTCCCTCCCTCCCTCCTTCCTTTCTAACATCCCC